>NC_056730.1:699484918-699507418 GCF_019279795.1 Protopterus annectens | reverse complement strand
CAAAAAAGTATACAGATTTCATACCAAACAATTTTCTATGGCTGATGAAGGAATATATGATGACACATAAGAATAAAAATATAAGTTCCAAATACATTACTTATACATTAAAAATTTTCCAAAATCTTATTAATAGCAATCCTGATATTAAAGCATGGTCATTTCTTTTATATCCAGTAGCGTACACACAAGGTAATATAATAACATTTAATATGGAAGTAGTCAACATGCTTAAAGAAAAGGGATTAATATATTGGCATTAATTGCTAAACTCTGGAAAACCTCTGACAATAGACCAGATTAAACAGAAATTAAATATGGAAGATAGTTTGTGGTTACATGTACAAGAATTAAGACAGTATATATTAAGCAAACAAGAAACAATGCAACCATCAATAAGACAAAATGTTCCTAACCTTATAGAACATATAATATTACTAACAAATCAACCTATTACTGGAAAGGGATACTTATCATCTATTTATAAAACAAACAAAAAAATAAAAATGCATAATAATGACAAAATATGGAATTATTATAGATCAGTTAATGGACATGTGCCAAATGACAGAGATAAAAACTAATTCTTCTCTCTCCAAAGCAGACATCACTTTCATTACATTGGAGACTTTTTACATGGCAATTCATACACAGATCTTATGTAACCCCTCATAAAATGGAACTTATGTTTAAGAAAAATATTGGCTGCTGGAGATGTGATTTATCAATAAAAGCAGACTGGCAACATATGTTCTACGAATGCCATTTGATTAAACCATATTGGGATAAAATAAATTATTTTCTGCAAATGGTATTCAATGATAAATTCCAGATTTCCAAATCTATTATTTTGTTTAATGCACCTGTACCTGACTGTGTGCCAAGAACAAAATATGTAATCTTATGGACTCTCCTAGCTATTGCAAGGAAGAACATTACATCAAACTGGAAATCCAAAGCTTCTCCAACTTTTAAGCAATTCATGAATATGGTGTCAGCAGTATCGCAATTGGAAATGAACACTATTAAAGGAAGAACTGAAAGAACTACATCATTATACGTAGCATGGCAAAAAGTAACTGAAATACTGGAGAATAATGACTGCAGCAGATTATAATCAGGAAACAATTGTATAGAAAGTCAATTATATGTCAACAATAGACACCCTTGTAAATACTTTATTTTGGTTTTAATGTTTGATATCTGTTTAGAGGTTTTAGCCTACCTTTTTAAATAATTTGTAAATACTTCATTGTCATAAATAACCTGCATTCATGTTTTCTTGTTTTTGGAAATGAATAAAAATATTTAAAAAAAATATATATTAATATTTCTTTTTGTTGTTAACACTCTTAACTGTTCCTTTAATATGATGCACACATTTATATTGTTTCTGTTCTGTAGCAATGCATTTACTATGTCAAGTTTGTGTACCAGTGTTAAATTTTGATGTTTGCAATTTATGTTGTTGCTGTGACTATATTTACAGTGAAGTGCTTGAATGCCTGTTAGCAGCATATTTTGTTAGATTTTGCATTTGTCTATTTGACCTGGATTATGGAAGAAAAAGGTCATCAAACCAGTTCACTAATCTGATAAACAAATGAAAATCAATCTATCAGTCAGTTAAGCAATCACTCTGCTGAAAGAATACAGAACAAACATGAGTTCTATGACAAGTGCCAGAGTTACTTAATATATTTTATTTTTATGCATTTATTTAAACTTTGCAGTTTTGTAACAATTTTTTTGGGCTTATAGATGAAGTTAACTGGCATAAGCAGCCAGAATAAGAACTGGGTGGACAGTGTTTACAATCACACTCTTGAAACCAGTAACCCTGAGACCATAATGCTGAAAGACCAAAATACTGAACACCACAATATCAAAATCCTGGACTTATCTCCCTGAAGGACCCATGCTAGCACTCGTTCCTGGGTCCACACCCCCTTTAGTACCCATACTAGCACTTGTTGCTGGGTCCATACCCCCTTTAGGACCCATACTTGCACATGTTTTTGGGTCCAGACCCTTTTAGGAAAGTATAGTTGTGTACACTTACCATAAATGTAGATGTTCGAGTGTATTCACTGTTGCAGTCATCACACTTGGGTTATCTGCCTGCAGATAGTCCTCAGTCGGGCCGAATACCAGAGAGTTAGTATTTCTGCATCGGTTGCTGTCGCTCCAGGACTGACATCAGGTCGTCAGGGGTATAAAAACAGGCAGCCGATGCCATTACATCAGTTTTTCTTGCCCCAAATGGCAGGAGCCCCCCAAATAGGAAGCTAAGTTATGGTGGGGAAAACACCACCAGCAAATAGTAAACAACAATACCAATACCCCTGAAGGGGGTGAGTAATAGACATAGAGAGGAGAGAGAGAGAGAGAGAGACAAGGGGGCTGGAGGGAGGGAAACCAGGACTGCAACAGTGAATACACTCAAACATCTACATTTATGGTAAGTGTACACAACTGTACTATGTTCTTCGTGTTTCACTATTGCAGTCATCGCACTTGTATTGATTCCCAAAGCTGAAGAAAGGGGGGAGGCAGTCAAGAAGAGTTGAGGCTGGCTTGTACGCTCAGCAGGAAAGCTGTTGCAAAACCCGCCCTGGATTTGGAAAACATAGGCAGGTGGTAATGATTGGTGAAGGTGTGTACAGAACTCCAGGTAGCAGCTTCCAGGATGTCCCTGGTAGGGACTCCCCTGAGGAATGCTGTAGAGGTAGAAGTTGCCCTAGCGGAATGTGTTCTGACCTCCTGAGGGGTTGGTTTCCCATGCTGCTTGTAGCAGAAATGGATGCAGTTGTTTGCCTGACAGGAATTGAGCTTGCAGATGAATCTGCATGTCCAAGGCTGTGTTCCACAGGGCCATGGCTAGCCTGCAGAGTGGGTAAGAGTGGGATCCCCCCTGCTTGTTGATGTACCACATAACTGTGGTGTTGTCTGTTTTTATTAGCAGGGGTCCTGGTGAGAGTAGGGACTTGAAAGCTGTCAGAGCATGCTAAACAGCTAGCATCTCTTTTTGGTTGATGTGCGGATGAGTTTGACTTGGGCTTCAGTGGCTCTGAATGCACTTGTCTTCCAGGTGTGCCCTCCCAGGCACCATCTGATGCGTCTGTGGTTAGGGGCTGGGCAGCATGGGGTTGAGTAAAAGGAAGTCCCTTGTTGCGGTTGCATGCTGCTGCCCACCAAGGAAACTTTGTCCTTAGACAAGGTATGAGAGTTATGACGGTTTTCCAAGTTCTGAGAATGTTCACACCTAAGACTTTTTATGTACCACTGAAGTTTCCTCATATGCAGTCTGGCATATGGAATTAGTAGAATGCAAAAGGCCATGAACCCTAAGGCCTGCAGGATTTTCCTTGCAGTTAGCTGGGTTCTGGTAGCCATTTGAGCGAAGTAGCCTGTCAGATATGCTTGTTTTTCTGGAGTAAGGCATGCCATCTGGGATGCTGTGTCCAAGCTTTCTCCCAGGAATACAATTTTTTGACTGGGGACTAGTTTTGATTTCTTTTCATTGATAGTGTACCCAGGGAGGTTCGAAGGTTCTTTACAAAGGTCAGGTGCTGCAACAGCTGTTCCTGACTGTCTACCTGAATCAGGCAATCGTCCCAAGTATGGGTAAATTTGAAATTTTCTCTGTCTGCAATAATCAATGATTGGAGCCAAGCATTTTCGGAATACTCTGGGAGCAGTGGATAAGCCAAAGGGAAGTGCAGAGAACTGATAATGCATAAATCCTGCCCTGAAGCGTAGGAATTTCCTGCATGAGTCCCTGATAGGGATGTGCAGATAGGCTTCTTTTAGGTCTAGGGTGGCTAACCAGGCATCTTTGTCCAGCATAGGAAGAAGTTGCTGAAGGGTGAGTATTTTGAATTTTGGTACCACCAGGAAGGTGTTTAGAATGGAAAGATCTAGGATTGGGCACCAAGTGCCCTCTTTTCTGGGTACCAGGAAAAGTCTGGAGTAGAACCCTTGACCTATCTGTTCTGCAGGAACAGGTTGAATAGCCCTTATAGTGAACAGGAATTGAACTTGGTTTTGTGCCTCTACCCACTGGTTTGGAGGAAGGTCTGGGAACCCTTTTGGGGTTAGCAGTGAGTGGAAGTAAAATTTGTACCCCTGGGATACAGTGTTAAGGACCCATCGGTCTTTGGTGATGTAAGTCCATTTTTTTGCACGATGGGCAAGTTTTCCTCCTAGGAGCATGAGCAGTTGGGCAGAGGTGGGGAGAGGAGTTGAGAAGTCATTGTGAATTCTTTCCATAAGGGGGTGGCTTAGCACTCCCTGTTTTTGAAGTGGAGCCACTCCATTGCTTAGATCTCTGCATACCCTGAGATTGTAGTTTGGGGGGGGACTGTTTCCCCTGGGTCTAGTTTGAGATGGCCTTGAGGGAAATGGAAAATGCCTTGGCTAAGCATGTGGTTGAAAACCCAACACATCAGTTTAAATTTAAAGCTATAGATCAAATAGTACAAGATGAACAAGGGGGTCCTACGGGACTACTGCTTGAAAGATTGGAACTTTTATGGCAGTTAAGATTAAATTCAGGAGTATTTCCAGGACTTAATGAAATGTGTTCTATTCAATGTATTTTAAAGTTAAGAAATCTTGATAGGTGAACAATTAATTTCTATAAATTTTATACACAATTATACATGAATTGTTTACTACATTAATTTTCTAACATACGTATATAGTCATTTTGTAAATATTTACTTGATTTTGTTAAGTAATGTTACAAGAATAAGTAAAGGCAGGGTATGTACACACACAAGTCTTTGTTTGTAAATCCTTATATATTGTAAGGGAAGGTGAGACAACAAGTAAAAATGGTTTTAAAATGGTTTATACATAAAAAAAGTGTGTAATGTGAATGTTTCTTTAACTAAAGTACAGCACACAGTTAATTGAAACAACTCCCTTATTGGGTAATCCATAATGATGTATCCACCAAATATATGTATTTAAACCAGTTTTTAATGAATTGTTTTATCTGAAGAAGTCTTGTCAGGTGACAAGACGAAAAGCGCTTAATAATAAATATTCATTGTTCATTGTTTTGTATCTTGGTCTTGGAGTCTTCTGGAGTGGTACTTTTGTGGTTATTTCTCGAGTTTGTATTGGCGTTTTGGTGAACATGGCCTTGAGGGAGCTGGAAAGGACCAATGCTTCGAGAGACAATGACTACTGAATCTAGGAGGCTGTACTTGCAAGAAATCTTTGACTATCCTCATAGATTTAGCTTTTTCTTCCATCTTTTTAAGAACCTCTTCTGCTTTGGTGCCAAACAGTTTGTCCTTGTTCAAAGGAGCGTCTAGTAATTTTGATTTGATATGGTCTGGCAAGGTCTGCTCCTTAAGCCAAGCATACCTTCTCAGTAGAGAACCAGTGACTGCTGCCCTGCAAGATGCTTCTGGGGCATCAAAGCCACATTGCAAAGTATGCTTGCTGACTTGGCTTGCAGAATGTATAAGCTGTTGTAGTTCTTTATTTTCTGCACAATCTGTAAAGGTAGCTAATTTTTTTTAATAAGTTCCATGATATGTTGTTGGTACTTAAGCATGTGAAACTGGCAATTCAAAGCCCTAATGGTGAGAGTTGCCGAAGTGTATACTTTCTTACCCTATCTGTCTAAAGCTCTGGAATCCCTGTCTGAAGGGGTGAGATTCTTAGCTGTAGTTGCTTTGATACCTTTAGGTCCCTGGGAGATGACCTCTGGGTCAGCAGTAGGATTTTTGAAAAGGAATTTGTGAGAGTCAGGAACTCTGTAGTACCTGTCTGGTTTTCTAGGAGCAGGGGTAAAGTATCAGGAGTTAGACTGGATTCCATAAAGACATCATCCACAACATCCAGGACTGGGGTTATTGCTAAAGGCCTATGTTGTGGCAAATCTAGAAATTCTCTGAATCTCTTTTTGGACTGAGGATAGTCTTGGCATTCCCAGTGGAAATGCTCTCTTAAAGTATGTAAGGTTTCACCGAAAGAAAAATCCTCTGGAGGAGAAGCAGAGGGAATGGATTCCTCTGCATCTGAATCCTCATAAGCAGATAAAGGCATGTCTTCATAATCAAACACCTCAGAGTCATCGGACTCTTGGTCTATTAAAGCTGCTGGGGACTGTTCTCTTTTTCTGTTTGCAGGGGAAGGCTGACTTCCCCTAATTAGCATAATAAAGTCTTCTGCCAGTTTAAGCATTTGATATTGTGGCAAGAAGCCAGTGCTTGAGTTTGGGTCGTTGTTTTTTTAGATGTAGCTCATACTCTTGGCCTTAGAAACTCGGTAGTTTTAGACAGAACTGAAGACGTGAAAGAAGTCATTGGTTTGTGTCGAAAATCGGTAGTACGAAGAACTTCCTCAGAAGCTGATGGCTGCTCAGTGGCTCCGGACCCATTCAAGGTAGAGACATCTGCAGGTTCCGTAGCTGAAGAAGAGTCTCGCGGCATACCAGACTCCGAATGCATCTCGGTAGAGGCCTGCAAATCCATTGAGGCAAGCATCAGGTGTTGCGAAAGCTCCTCACTGAGTACCGGCAAACTGGCGACTAGCTTAATGGAAGTGTCATCGGCAGTTTTGGACCTGGGCGATCTGTCTCTGTCTTTATCCTTACTTTTTTTAGGAAGAGCGGTTGTCAGGTGGCTTATCGAAGTCATTTCGGAATACGGAGATCGAGAACGAAAGCATTTAGGGAAAAAAGGGCCCGGTGATGAATAGTTTGGGTGTTGGTATGTCATGGTCTGGGCCTAAATCGGTGACGCAGTAATACTAAGTCTCTGGTATTCGGGCCGACTGAGGGCTACCTGCAGGCAGAAAACCCAAGTGTGATGACTGCAACAGTGAAACACGAAGAACATCCATGTTTCCACTTGTTACTGGTCTCACACTTTAAGGGGTTTTCAGTATTCAAGGTTTTTATACAATGTGGTCTTCTGCATTTTGATCTTTTGATACTATGGTCTCAGGATTATATGTTTCAAGACTGTGGCTTTCAAGATTGTGATTGTAAAGCAAGTGAAGTCTACAGTAGTGTTAACATTTCAAGAACATACAGAATATGGACAAATCTTATGGATAAAATATTACAAACCTGTTACTTTTTCAATAACAATAAGAACCCCTACCTGCTTACCTTAGTTGTATTGTATAAGCTCCTGGTATTAATCCATTCTTATTAATAATTCTGGCCATCCATAAACTAGTGAAGAAAAATGTATGGGTAGTTTGGGACACCATTATTAAAAATCACTTTGAAGAACTGGCACAGTTATCCAATTTGGCAGCAGTTCAGTGTGGTAGTAGGCTGATACTTATAATAACAACAACAACAATAATGCTTTGAAGATCGGTATCTGGTTAGCGGAAGATGTGGCATGGCTGAAGGTATCCTTCTAGTTAATCAAACATGTTAGTTACAGCTTCACAACTTCAGCCCTGTGGCTTCTGTCCTTCCACACAGACTAAACACAAACATTTACAGTGGCATTTCCTCTCGATATGTATAAAGAAAAATGCATCATGTTAAAATAAATCTGTTAACAGGGAAATTTGTTTTCATGAACCTGTAGTCATTTTCTCAGCTGAAGATCAACAGTTGCATTTCCTAATAAAAATAGATTAATTTACACTACTGTATGCCCGATACAAGACATTTTGTAAACATGGTTGTTCTAAGAATCACTGGAAGATGGACACAGAATGACGGTATTTTTAAACTTGACTTTTCAGGTATTACTTCATTAATGAATTATTGAAAGGTTACATCCCATTTGAATTAAACATGTGCCTGGCGGTTTCAGATAATGGCAGCATCTTCTTTTTTGCTAGTGCACTGAAAGTTGACAATCACATACAGCATTTTTCTTATCTGTGGAATCCGTTCATAACCTGTTTCCATTTTGGTGGCAATTACAGTGTAGTAATGATATTAAAATAAATTTGTCACAGCTTTGGTAACAGCATTATATTCTGTGGTATTGTTCTAGTTCTCTACAGCTAAGAAAAGCCTGATCTCCACAGTAATAAAAACAAGTTACACTAGAAAGCAGAACTCAATATTTTATATGACGTTAAGCTCTCACCAAAAGCAGAAGTACATTAGTACTTCATAAAGCACAGGGGAAACAGTTACATCCAACAATGAAAGCATTCCAGATGGGTCACTTGGGCAACACACATTTCTCTGAATCTCTTTAAAGAAGCAGTGTGGCAAATTAATAAAATCAGTGCTACTAACTGATATGTTTTGCTCCAGCAGGAACAAATGATATAGTAATTTTCAAACTGTAGAATACCTTACAATACTAGTTTGAAATGTTGTTCTTTTATATTTTTTATATACATTCTTCATGACCCTTCCTACAGGAGTTTCAACATATTACTTCTTCATATTCTTTGTGATGTATAGCAAAATATATTTAACAGTGTAGATGACATTTATCACCATATAATGATGTTAGCAACTTGCATACGGATTCATAGATGTCCTCTGTTCTGCATAGCAGAAGAAAGTTAGAAAACATTCATAGACAGATTTATGCAGCTGTCAGTATTAGCTGTGTGCACCTCAGATGGACAGAGCAACAAAAGGATTGCTACCTCAGAATGACACACAGCATCATACTGTCAGGTCGCTTTCAGGATTCTGTGAGGGAGAGTGTTCATGCAGTGTAGGGTGTATAACATGGCAGTTTGTAGACATAGTACTGTGAACACAGGGTACTGAGCAATGCCGGGGCACACACTGCAGAAGTTAGTGCATCCATAAGGTGTATGGCCAAGAATGCTTGGGGGATAAATTGAGAATAGTAAGAATATACAGCGTACGCAGTCTATGATAGGAAGATGTGCTTGGCAAACATCTACAGTACACCAGGTGTACACAACATAAACTGCATGCATAACCTCCACAGACAGAGCTCTTTGAGCATTTTTAAGGTTTACTATCATCCATACAGGGTGTATAGTATGGTAACTGGAGTGCCTAGCCCTGTATAAGTCTATGTATTGGGGTCAATAAACTGCTGATTTACTTTAATGAGGAACATGAATAGTGTTTCTACTTGCTGTCTTGCACATATGCACACCTGTACGTACACACACACACACACACACACACACACACACACACACACACACACACACATATCCACATACAGCCATACAGACCCCCTCAACACATGCACAGTTCTATCCATCATACAGCATTATGTAAATTATATTATAAAGTGCTTAGCTGACTGCTAAGTAAGAGGAGGAGGCTATGTAACAAAATTAAGGTCTTACTTTTTCATACCTTATTATGCATTCTTGTGCATCAGCAAGCGTTAGAATTTCATTTGAGCCCTATTATTTATGATGTGCATTGCAAATGAGCTACGTGCATCCCTGAAGAGATGTGCAGCAGAATGCACATTGATTGGCAGCATGTTAATGAAAGAGCAGAATGCTATGGGTGGTCAGTAAATGCAGTGGGTTATGAGAAGATTTTTATTACTCATTTTGTCTGGTTGCATGCTTTCAAGGAGCACATTTATAGCATTTATCTGTCTATATATGTGGTTGCAGTCCATATGAGTGAACGCTTATTAGAGTGGATGCTCTTTTTCATTTGTTTTTCAGCCTGCTGGCTGCTTTCTATTTGAGACCACATTACAGAGATGTCTGAGATTTGCTCTTATACTGCTGTTGTGTGATCTCAGAGTTACACCTCCTGTTAGTATATAGTTAGCAGGGGGTGTGGGGATGTGGAGATGCTTGACCCCTGCAAAAAAATAAAAAAATAAAAATGTTAACATTTAAGCATTTTAGATTTCATCTAAAATGATTGCTTTTATCATTTGCTCTTTGAAGAGTTTGATATTTGATAGAATTGTATATGTATAAATAGAGATAGCTATGTAGAGTTTTGTCTGCACTTACAAATGTGTGCTTTGTGTAGCCACCTATGTTCCACATTTTCCACGGCCATCTACATGTGGGCTGGTCTTGTTTTCATTCAGGACTAGCTTTCAAGTGTTATCCTCACAGCATTGCTCTGTTATATTTATACTGCTACGTGGCAATATTCTGCTTTCTGTATGTTTTGGTGATCTCTGTGACTTTAATGTTGTGGTAAAAACTGGACATCAAACACTGCATATCAGTTTGTGAGCTGTAGTTTGATCATAACTCTGTCTGTGCATTGGCTCAAACATGTTTTTACTTATTTGCATAGAGGTTGGGAGGGTGGCCTAATGGTTAAGGTGTTTGCCTTACAAACACAAGGTGCACGGTTTGAGTCTCACAAGGGATAATTGGCTAGGCTTAAAATGGCTCACAAGGGCAGTTAGCTTAGTACTAACCTATGAATCTATGCTTTGTATATTGCCAGCAGATTTAGATCATAGTAACATAGTTTTCTACTGCAGTGGTATTCTGTCCCCTCTAAACCTAGCCTGGTCTTTGTCCTGCCTTTTTTTCCCTCTGGTACATTACCCGGCACACTGGGTATAGTTTCTATGGATCCTATCCCAAATTTTCCTGGGTATTAGTATATTGTTTTAGCTGACTTTGAGTAGCTTTGCAGTCATCTATGGTATCTGTTATAGAAAGAATTCTGCTAGTGTAAAACAAACGAAACAATTAAGAAAGCAAACAACGCAGATGTTTTTTGCAAAACTAAGAGTGAAGTGTGGCAGTTCTGATGCACCTGTTTTGCAGCATCTACCTGGTTCTTCATGCACATTTTGTTGATCTGGTTACAGTTATCAGTCTTGTGGGCTATTTTCAGGTGAAAACTGAGCTGGTATTTATACTGACTGGAGGAAATTTAGCTAGGGTCTTTGTGAGTCTATGATTTGGGTTTGAGAACAACAACCACCAGAACTGTACTGGGCAGCAGACTTCTTTGTTCTGCGTGGGCATGTTGGATTAGTTTCTGGTTTGAGAAGAATGACGACCAAAATTGTACTGGGCAGCAGACTTCTTAGACAATTTATTTTACATTTCATTGTTTTTATTATTATCACTGTGAATTTCATATATTTGTTTTATTTTTTATTTTTTTGTATTCATAGTTAGTAGATTTGGTACTTTTGGAGAGTTTATTAAAAGGCTCTTCATATCAGATGCATTCTGTATTTATTAATCTTTTATATACTTGCTTGCTTCCATCTCTTTAATTTTGTAAAGAGCTTAAGGTAAAAGCTCTGTAATAAAGTTGAAGTTGAAGAGTGCCAGGGAGATTCTTCTGCCTTTCTAAATTGGGGGAAGAGTGTTGGAGGTGCACTGACTATGGAGGAGAAGGAAGGGCAAGTGGCAAAAGTAGAAATAGCTGATTCTATTGGATATAAGATTGCAGTTACTAATATAGCTTCTGGTGGTCTGAATAATGCATTTTGCAATCAAATTTACCAAGCTTCTGAAATTCTACTGTGAGGTGTGAGTCTCCTGGAGGATTACAGTCTGGGGGATTCTGTTTTCCTAGAGATGAAAAACTCCAGTTCTTTTTGCTGGGCTTAACAACCCATTTCCATTCTATAACAGGACCACAAATATTTTATGTTGTCACAGCTAGTTATTTTCTTCTTAACAGCACAGTTTCTGCTCCACTCCCAATTATTGTGTTCCTGCTACGCCAAGATAAAAGACCCCTTTATTCAATTTTTATACTCTATATTTTCTTTTTAATTATCTCTTATGTCTCTCATAGCCTTGAAAATGAAACACACCTTCATCCAAATCATCTTTCCAAACTGAGACCATCTCAGTTAACCCAAATCATTCTGCTGGATAATATAGGAAAACTAATCTTCTCCTGGCTTCATGGTAACAAGACCTACTAAATGTAAATTATGGACACGTTGTTTCCTTTTTCAATCACAGCATTGTAAACTATATATGCAATTAAACAAACAGAAATCACATTTGATAATTAATCACTGATACTTTGCCTAACAATATCGAGTTGGTTCCAAGGCAAGTAGTGGGCTTGACTATCTTTTATCTTGTCCTGGCTATTTAGTGCAATAATGCAACTCATACAGAAACAGTATCACCAAGGCATAGGCTTTGGGTGGAATTACAGTGCGGCTTATTGCCACCAGCTCACAATAATACCTACTGTGCTGTTGTAACCCTCTCTTCCTTTATGTGCTTTAATCTAAACACCATAAAAAAGGTTGTACGAAGAGGGTGAAAGATAATATTCTAAACAGTTTTGATATCTTAATGAGTTCCCGTAACTTCATTCTCTCCTTAGATTATAAAAAATTGTCAAAATCAATACCATATTTAGTTAAGAAAGCATTTTAAAGTATGACTTTTACTGGTCAGTTGACACACATTTTAAGATCCTGCTACACAATACAACCAATAAAAAAAAATAAATGGAACACAGGTCAGCAATCCAGTAAATGATTAACAAAAGAAGAACATGCTTAGTCTGAATCAACACTAATATCTTCAAAGACTCCTTTTCTCTCTCTGCTGTATTTCCTTTGTAAAGGGGGATATATTCAGAAGTTGTTTCTGTGAATCCTCATGGTTCTGTAGCCTCTAAGGTTGTTCAACTCCAGTGTCAACTTAATTTTCTGTTCTGACCCAAGCTATTAACTGCCTGAACTGTAGCCATTGGCTCAAACACGTTTTTGCTTCCCCTGGGAAAAATATGTTTAAAAAGCAAAGGCCTATAGGCAGAACTTCAATTTCTACAGTTAGCAGCATTACAATAATGAGATAACCTGCCTCTTTCCCAACAAATTTCCCCCTGAGTAATTTTACTTATTATATAGTCTTGTTTCTTTAAGTATTTTTCTGCCAGAATGCTGCAACAAAGAGGGGATTTTCTCATCTAAATCAAAAGTCACAGATCTAATTATAAAGTAATATATCTTTCTCAAGGCAATGGAAGCTTTCCAAATAAACTCTGTGAGTTCTTTCAACCTTAGCTCTTCCTCAAGAAGACGTGCCCAGTCCAACAATAATTTCTGAGTGAATCCCACTGGATATCTTTCTTCTACATACTTCACAAGGCTGGTCAGTTGATACTCCTTGTACATGACCAACCAGTCTTTTAAATCAATCACCCACCCAGTTCCCGGCTATGTGTGTACTGAATAACCTTGTTTTACAGTGCAGGTCAGCCACTGCATCTGCATGGTCAGGCAGGAATGTTTTGATGTTTCACCATTATTTAGGTGCTCCTCTGATGTCTTGATATAGTTGTTCAGTTTATCACTCCTTCTATCCAATTTTTTAATTATCTGCTGGAGTTTCCTTGAAGTTGTGGAACAAATATCTTGAAGCAATAAATCCACAATCCTAGGTGACTTCAATTACCTCTCCATAGACTGGATATTCCCACAGATTTTTGGAGTTGATAAACAAGAATCCACTGATCATATAGTTAGCAAATCTGCCAAAGGCAAAAATATTCTTGATCTGGTCCTCAGCATGTTGCCTCTGCTTGTTCCACTCCCTTAGTCTCTCTTTCAACAGTCAAGTTGGGCCATCAACTTCTGATAAGTACCCTTGGAGCAATCACACCCCCTGTAATCAAGGTCTTCATATTTAAGGACTTCAAAAGCGTGAACCTTATACAATTATATGATGAAATCTCTATGCGCACGCACACACACACACAGACACACACTCATAAATATATATATATATATATATATATATATATATATATATATATATATATATATATATATATATATATATATATATATATGTATGTATATATATATATATATATATATATATATATATATATATATATATATATATATATATATATATATATATATATATATATATATATATATATATATATATATATATATATATATACATATATATATATGTATATATATATATATATATATATATATGTATATATATATATATGTATATATATATATATATATATACATATATATATAAACACATCGAGTCACTCCTTAAAATGGAGAACATTGACATCTGTGCAGTGACAGAGACCTGGTTCAAAGCTTCAGAGAGCACCCCTGCATTACCAGGCTATAATTCATACCACACCTTTCGGCCACCAAACCCAGACCGCAACACTAAAGGTGGAGGTGTGTCCATATTCATTAAGGATATCCACACCTCCAAGCTAGTTGCTCAGCATAATGAATCCGATATTATCCAAGTTCAACTAACTCTGAGCAAAACCGCAATCCAGATTGTAGCTTGTTACAGACCCCCCAACATACCCCAGGATTCCCACTCCTCTTTTCTTGATATACTGGAAAATATTACGGTACAACCCAACACTCTAATAATGGGTGATTTCAACTACCCTACCATTAACTGGGAAAACTACTCGTGTACCAACTCTTTTGCTTAACGTTTTCTGGAAATCATCAATTCCAATGCCTTGGATCAACTTATCCACACTTCCACCAGGGGCAGCAATATCCTAGACCTGGTCATCACCAACACGGGTGACTGGTGTTCCAAACCAGAGGTCATCTCCTCGTTGGTCAGATCCGACCCTAATCACCCTAGACATCCACATCCTGCTCCCACCCCCCATTAGGAAAACAACCATAAAAATTTTCCCCAAAGCCAACTTCACGCTTTTTAAGACAGAAGTGGCAAACTTCATGACACCCATGCAGATGGACAATAGAGGTACAACTGCTGAATCCTACACAAATGCACTTTATAAGCACTTACACGAGTGCATGGATCGTGTTATCCCTAACAGAACCAAGATGCTATCCTCCAAAAAAAGGAAACCAATCTGGTGGTCTTCTGCCATAAACAGACTCTACAACAGAAAAAAGAAACTGTTGCAAAAAAGAGTAAAATCCCACGAGTGGAGGAACTCCCTGGTCAGCCTCAGTAAGAAGCTGAGATCCCTCATAAAATCCTCCAAAGCTAGTTATGAAAACAAAATCGCCACTGATTCTAAAGACAACCACAAAGCATTCTATAGCTATGTCAAGAATCTCAATGGTCACACTCAGATCTGCTCTGAATTACAGCACAATGACACTAAATATACAGAACCAAATGATATTGCCAACATCCTGGCCGTTAGGTTCAGTGCTAACTTTACCCCCCTCTCACCACCTAAAGGGCCCATCTTTATACTGGAAGAATGCAAAGTTCCTGTAATCACGGCTGCACAGGTAAAAACCTCACTGTCCAAAGCCAAGAACACAGCATCCATGGGACCTGACAAAATCCCAGGCTGCATTCTACATGAACTATAGAATGAACTGACACCCCACCTAAGTACCATGTTCAATCATAGCCTCACCTCAGGCTTTGTGCCCATTGAATGGCACACCAATGACGGTTATCCTACTCCACAAAGGGTGGGCCACAACAGACCCCGGGAACTACTGCCCCATTACCCTGACAAGCCTGATCTGCAATGTCATGGAATGTATCATCATGGAACTCATAAACAAAGGCATTGGAAATCTCCAAACTCTGGATCCCACCAAGTTTGGGTTTGTAAAAGGCAGATCATGTCTCCTAAACCTGATAGACTTCTTTGAAGTAGTCACCAAAGCCATAGATGAGGTATAAATCCCTATGTCACAAGATGGGTTGCCAACTGGCTTACTGACAGAACCCACACTGTGAAAGTAGCAGACTCCAAATCAGACTTCAGACCAGTGACAAGTGGAGTACCACATGGTTCAGTCCTGGGTCCTCTCCTGTTTGGTATCTACATCTCTGAAGTACAGGCTAACACAGAAGGTCTTTGGCTAACTAAATTCGCAGATGACTGCAAACTAGGAGCCATAATCAAAACTCCTAATGATGTGGACATCCTACAAAAGGGCCTCACTGAGACAAATGCCTGGTGTCAAAGCCTTGGTCTCAAGCTCAATGCCAAAAAGTGCATTGTCATCCCCTTTGGTAAAAACTCTGTACCCATGAACTACCACATAGGCGGTAGTCTACTTAATACTGTAAGTGTGATAACAGACCTTAGGACACAGGTGAACAGTAGTCTCTCCTTTGATAATCACATCGCCACAGTGGTCAGGAAATCCTTCTAGGTGGCACACCTCATCACAAAAGGTTTCTCATCCAGAAGAAAAGAGGTCATTGTTCCCCTCTACTCATCACTCATTAGACCCATTATAGAGTGCAACGTCCCTTTTGGTATGTACCTCACAAGACATCTACAACAACTGGAAAGGCCGCAAAAATACCTCACAAAGAGGATTACTGGCCTCAAACAGATGCCTTACGCCGACCGTCTCAAAAAATTCCAGCTTTACTCCATCGCATATTGCCTACTCAGAGGCAATCTCTGCCTAACATACAAAGCTATGTCAAACCCAGAGCTGTTGGACATGCTCCACTTAAAGAAATCCCAATCCCTCCGAGCTACACACTCTAGGGACCTAAACCTTGTCAGCACAATAAACAGAACACACTGGAGGGATAGATTCCTGTCCCACAGACTTCCCATACTCTGGAACGGACTACCTATTTATGTCAAACAGAGCTCCTCATTAGCACACTTCATGAAAAACCTTGATGATTGGATGGGTAATAGGAAATTCACCCCGGGGATCACTTCTGTGGTTCTGCTTGACAAGGGCACAGGAAAATAATTTTCTTGGGTGACGAAAGCCAGGGTACCTTTTTGGCTAGGCTTGTATAGGCCCTAGGGCCAATAGCCTAGTACCTACCTATATATATATATATATATATATATATATATATATATATATATATATGGATTCATATCACTTCACTGAAAGACCATTTCACTGAGACCAAATCACCTAAAGTTAATTTCACTGAAAGCTCATTCCACCTAAAACTCATTTCACTGACAAGTAGCACTCTAAGGCAAGTCAAAAGTATATGTCCTTTTCCACACTATAGCGTGATCCTGGTGTTAGTATATATAGTTGGGGTGGGAGACATAGCCCCCCACTTAATTTGGTTTTCTGTTTTCTGGTTTTGTTTTACATTATTTGGTAAAACCCAACTAGGTGGGGGGCTACGCCGCACACACACCCTAACTATATACACTAACACCAGGATCTCACTAAAGTGGGGAAAAGGACATATACCTTTGACTTGCCTTAGAGTACTACTTGTCAGTGAAATGAGTTTTAGTTGAAATGAACTGTAGGTGATTTGGTCTCAGTGAAATGGGTGTCAGTGAAATGGCCTTTCAGTGAATTGATACGAATCCATATACATATATATATATATATATATATATATATATATATATATATATATATACATATATATACACTCTGCTGATTGGGGGAACATTGATGGTACAATATTGCTGATTGGGGGAACATTGATGGTACAATATTGCTGATTGGGGGAACATTGATGGTACAATAGCTACCCTGAAGAAGGCGAGTAGAAAGTAATGGCAGCTGGAGCAATGAAGTTGACTGTTGGGTCACACACTGATGTTACTACAATCTCATCTTATGGTATGGATGATGTATTACTGCAGATACTGTGCCTGATAATATTGCAGTGTTATAGAGTGTAGTAATTGTTTTCCATTATAAAATGACTTGTAATATGGAGCTGCCAAGAAGATATATACCTGCAGCAACTGGAAAGACCCCAAAAGTACCTCACCAAGAGGATCAAAGGGCTCAAACAGATGCCATATGCTGCCCGGTTAAAGAAACTCCAGCTCTACTCAGTGGCATACCGCCTGCTCAGAGGCGATCTGTGCCTGACGTATAAAGCCATGTCCAACCCGGAATTAATGGACATGCTACACCTCAGAAAATCCAAATCCCATTGAGCTACACGCTCGAGAGACTTGAACCTCAGCACTGAAATAAATAGGACATGCTGGAGGGACAGATTCATAACCCAGAGGCTCCCTTCACTCTGGAATAAAATCCCAGTCCAGGTTAGGCAGAGTCCCTCACTGACTCTCTTCAAGAGGAATCTTGATGAGTGGATGGGAGATCGTAGGTTTAACCCGGGTATTACTTCTGTGTCACTGTTAGACAGAGGCACAGTATACTAACCTCGAAAAAGGGCATAGCGAAATAAATTTAAAATGGGTGGCGAAAGCCAAACACATTCTGGCTAAGCTTATAAATGCCCTAGGGCAGATAGCCTAGTATGAACCTATGAACCTATGAACCTATGATGGAATGTGGGCCTTTTGTAAATGTGCTGACAAAAGATTATTATAAAGAAAACTGAAAACAAAGACTACTGATACGAAAGATACAAAATCTGGGGAAGGGGTTACTATAACTATTGTATTAGAAGGGATAATATCATAAAACAAACTGCATTTGCTATAAGTATTAAAATGATGACATTACCTGCTTAGAAGGTATATATTTCTTAGTAAATGTGCAATTTGGTATCCATTTTCACAGGAACAGTTTCAAAGATTGTGGAGTAAACCGATCAGAAATAATCGGTAGTATGGCATTGATGTATTCCTAAACATTGAACAAGAATTTTAGATGTAACTGTAAGACTAGCTTGAAGAATTGTTATTATTGATACAAAAATAAAATGTAGAGCAGGAACAATTATAGTCATTTAAGGATGAACTAATGTTAAAGACAGAAAAAGTAACTGGATTTACAGATCTTTTAACTATGTGGGCTTGTTTGGCAATGATGACCTGGTGATAAGAGAAGGAAAACAGAAACCTATTACAATGATTTTGTAGTACACTGGAAATTATGCAGCCATTTTAAAAGTAAAGGTTATAGAAACACCACATGCTAGGAAGACTTTTTGGGGTATGCACAAAGAATGAGAATGTGACCACTTGGTGATAAATAGTATAACTACAGTGGTCCGATGGGAAGCAGGTACACATAAGTGCCAACACAGTGCAGGCCTGCTAGTGACAGTGCTGCAAAATTAAGCCATGCATTTGCAAAAACTGCAGTCAGCACAAAATGGGATATACCATGTTAGACGGCTCACAAGATTCAGAGCCATTGGCATCCATGTAATATACCTGTCATGATGCTCAATCACAGGTGCATCAAGGCAGAACATATATGCAACATGCAGAGGCTACACAGCAAATGTCTGTTTTATACATGGGAAGTAAATGGGAGACAGAACAGGGAAAAAATGTGGAACAGTAAACAGAGGGATATAAAATAAAGACAATGATGAAGGCAAATTGATATGGAGTGGGAGAAACATCATAATTCTATTTGTTACACAAGCATACTTTTTTAAGTAAAGAAGCATTGAGGTAGGGAAAGAGGAACATGATATGGGTAGGGAGGAGTTAAGGATGACATCAGAGGCAGATACGCAAACATATAACACAGACAAGGTCTAATGGGAAGTTCTGATACAAAGGGGGAGGGTCCATAATGGAGATGAAGGGAAAAACCATGACTGGGGATAGGGTAGGTGAGGACTGTCTGCCAAGGTATCCCAGCAAGAAACCCATCCAGAAGTCAGTCACTTCCATTGCTGACATCATGGAGAGAGTCACTGGTGGCCCCATGGTTGGATACATGCAGTTATGCAACTCTGCCAGTGACATGATGATTCACTCAAGGGTGCTAATTCAGATCTTGGGCTATCATTCCTACTCAGATATGATCACCTGCTGCACATCCCACTGGATGATCCAATAGGATAACTCTGTGTCTCTCCCTAAGCAGCCTATGCAGGACCCAAAGAAGCAGCACCAGAGGCCACCAGTGACACCACCTAGTTACCTGCTACAGGATGACCTTCATCATCTTACAGATAAGGTGGACTGGGCACTAATGGGAAGCCAGCAGTTGGGGAAGATGCCTGCATAATGCATTGCCCACTACTGTTCCTCATCCTACTTCATAGCTGCGACAACAGAATAAATGAGCATAAATGGGAGAAACAAAAAAAATAAAGTAATAAAATGAAAATGCTGACTGAGAGAAATTAACAGGACAAAAAAAAATCAGTGGTCAGTGTGATGTATTATACTTTCATAAGACAGGAACTGGATGGACAAAAATACACCGAGCAGAGCACTGGTGATATAAATGCCTGAGTACCCTGTATGATAAGGAAGAGTATAACAATGGAGGATACAACTGTCTGTGCACCTGTCACTACTGTGTAGGGCAATGGCACAGGTTATGGATGGCACTGGACAACAAAACAAAGAATAAATAACACAATTGTACAAATGAAAAATATGGCTCTGTGGCAAACAAGTGTATGGGAGTTGCCATATATAGTATGGCACATGCAGGGTTGTGTGTAGCAAGTTAGTACAGTATCATATAGAATATAATTAATAATAACAACATAAACAGGCAGTGGACAAGTAGTCACTGCTGTACAACTCATATCTGGAAAATTAAGCCTCACTGCACTGGTACACATCTTCATGACAGTTGTCATATCTTTGTTAGTCCAGAAATAACGGACACAGTGACAGACAGTGATACCGGCACAAATGTATTAGAAAATGGCAATCTAACAAGGGCAATGATTACTTATACAGTTGTAAACACATAGCTATGCCGCAGAGAACAATAAAATGTTGTAGTAATACAAATGAGAGAAACAGACTAAATGAATCTGTGCATCTATGATCTGTATAGCTGGCATTCAGATGGCAGGGGCACAATTACAAATGTGTATAACTACAAGCAGTGATGAAATATGCAGTGGTTAGCTTTAAAAAAGAAATGCAAATCTAGGCAGTGCTGAGGTAAACAGGTGAAAGAAAGATATAGAGATCTACTAGCAATACAGTACACTTATGACATTGTCTGGAGAATCTGTCCTATCTCCTTTGGCAGGCAAGTCAATTCTCTGCTATCTTCTCTTGTGTTGCAAAACACACACACACACACACACACACACACACACACACACACACACACACACACACACACACACACACACACACACACACACACACACACACACACAAAACCAAAAAGAAGAAAACAAAACAGAAAACACATTAATGAGCACAGTGCATAAATATGGTCATCAGACCAGCTTACAGATACAATAAATCTTACTGTAATATTCTTGCTGTTTAGTCCAACCTCTTTTTTTCCATTTGTGGAGAAGCTCAGGGTGGTGCTTTCTCAGATTGTTTTACTTGTGCCAGAATTATTCACCAGAGCCTGTGGCATTACTTACCACCCTAACAAATGAATGCTAGTCATAATTTCTGAACAGGGGACAGTTGTGGCTGTTCTCCCAGCAGGTGGACCCTGTGCTGCATGTGCACCAGGTGAGGAAATCTTGATTGGTCTCATTGCTGCATCACACAGTAGCTCCACTACATCCAGATCCTGCAGACCCCTTGACAACTCACCAAGTCAAGTCTTGGTAGTGAAATTGATGCCAATCACATTATGTCCCAGATCAATGAAACCACGTGGCACACATGGACTGCAGCACAGTAGCATGATGCCCATCTAGGGCAGCTTAATGCATCTGGTCAGTAGTGCAGCCTAGGGTGACAGCTATGAGGTCATGCCCCACAGGCATGCACACCATTTGTGACCGACATGCTCGAACAAGCCCTTGATAGATAAGATTACCACCTCTCTCACTTTCATTATGCAGGATAGCCCCTATTTGAGCAGATGCATCCTGGGAAAAACATGAAAAATAGCAAATGTCTTGACAGCTTAGAGCAAAAAAAAATTCTAACTTTCTTTAATAGTTTAATAAAACAATTATTTTGCAGTTGAAATACCTTATTACTATATGAAACAACAGAAATTACTCAAATTACACAAGACTGAGCTTTTATTTTTGAAAAAAAAAAATTGAAGTCCAGTCCTTTACACTGGCTGTGGGAATGTTTGTCCTACAAAATCTTGCATTTCCATAGACAATGTCTCACTTTGGGCACTTGAAAAGGTGGCAATCCTATCAACAGGTAACTGGGTAATGCACTACCCATGGCCATTATTACTATGTAAATTTGTAGTACTGTGGTTTTCTAAAAAGCTGCACAAATTTTAATTGGTCACATTGCATTTGCACGGGGCAGACTGGACTGTAATATCATGAAACATCATGCTGTATTGCTTCCATAGTGTAAACACTAAACTATGAGCCCCTAAAATAGTGTGCTGGATTTTATTTAATTATTTAACATTTGTTTACTGGGAAAGTCTGACTTGGAACGAAGCCAATTTTCAGCGGAGGCCTCGGGAGAAATGCTCCAGATGTATGTCTTTCAAACATGGGAGGAAACTCACGTGAATGCAGGGAGGACATGCAGACTCTGCATAGAAGGCACTCCAGCTGAGAATCAAACTGGAAAACCTCTTGCTATGAGGCGACAATGCTACCGCTGCACCAGTTTGCCATCTGAATCGTAGAATAATCATAGTGTGAGAAACTGTGTTACAGAAATGGTTACATTAATAAAACTGCAAAATATTAAATGGTTACATTAATTTAATGTAGGATATTAAATGGTTACATTATTAAAACTGCAGGATATTAAATGGTTACATTAATAAAACGGCAGGATATTGCACTATAACAAACTTTTAA
>NC_056730.1:699434918-699479918 GCF_019279795.1 Protopterus annectens | reverse complement strand
ACACATCCCTCACGCACACACCACTCACTACACACACAAATTGTCTTATGCACTTCAAAGAAAACTTCCCAAATTTCAGACAACTACAAAACCACCTAACAGCAGCACTGCTCATCAGCAGTCACTAAAACACATGCAAAAGCAACACCAAACATCTCACATAAACCGACCACCCAATGGTGCCCCAAAAGCAAAGCCCATAATTCATGCATATACTTTACCTAAAACTCTTTGTTATTGGACACTCCATTGTGCCACACACAGATGACCCACCCACTAGGTTAGATAAGGTGAAAATAATGGTTAGTTGCCTATCTGGAGCCAGGATCTGGAATATCATGCACGCATTCATGTCACTATACCCAGGTACCAATATGATTATATCATAGTCCATGTGGGTGTAAACAACCTGAGATGTACCTCAGTGAACTATATGAAAAGAAACAAAATGGATCTCTCAGAATATGTGTCAGAGATCACTACAACCCTTGCACTGAGCAGCATTCTACCTTCACCAAGGATGATGCTGCAGTATGAACATAATCATTGATTTTAATAATTGGCTAAGTTTCTTGTGTCACTCCAAGGGGATCCAATATCTGTCAGCACTGCGGGACATGGTCAACAGACCTCATTGCTTCGCCAAAGATGCACCTGTCCCCTCTAGGCATTTGGATATTGGCTAAAACTTTATCCATCCACTTAGAGCCTTTTTTAGGCAATGCCAAAAAGAAAAAACTATCAACATAGTGAAAAAGTCTCCAAGCAACCTTAGGCTGTTATTGCTCAGTACTAGGAGCCAAAATTTAAAACTCCACTCCTTCATGCCCCTTACTCTGGAGAATGTAGACATCTGTGCTGTGACTGAGACTTGTTTAAAACCATAGAAAGTACTCTGGTAGGGTAAGGTTACATAGCCTTCCACAGATTTAGACAATAACCTCACAGTCTGGGGCCAAAAGCGGAGGTGTCTTGATCTTTGTTAACAACAAGCTTACCTCTACGGTAGTTATGCAGGATGATACCATGAAGCTCGTCCACATGCAAGTTACCTACATAAGGCCCCTCACCATATCATGTCTACCTACAGGTCACCATCTATTTCCCTAGAGTCTTTTGACTCTTATCTAAACCTACTAGAGGTACTCATCATCCAACCAAACACCCTGTTCATTCATGACTTTAACTACCTCTCTATAGACTGGGAAACTTACACTGCCACAGATTCACAGGCAGAAACCTTCCTGAACTTTACTAATACAAACACCCTGGAACAGATAGTGTACACTCCAACCAGTGAATCAAACATACTGGACCTTGTTCTCACCAACATGGGACAACGTTGTACCCCACCTTATAACATGTCTTCACTGGTGTTGTCAGGTCACAAAGCTGTCTCCTGTGGAGTAAAAATCAACCCAGAAAACCTAGCAAAAACAGTATCATTTAGGAACCATCCAAAGGCAAACTACTTCCTATTAAATGGCAGTTTGTCAAAATTCAAGGCTCCCCAACCCTGAGACCACAGCTACCTAAGCAGAGGTATTCACAGAGTCTGGATACAAACATGTGAATGGCTGCTCATACCTACCAGAAGTAACTTCCCCTTCCAAAAAAAAAAACACTCAAATTAAGCCCCACTGGTGGAATCCGTACTTAAACAGGATATATAACAAAAGAAGAGAACTCATGGCCAAAACTCAGGAAGAGCAACTCCCTTAAAGACAAGTACTCCCTTATACAACTAAATAGGAAACTAAGAGTTCTAATTAATTCTAATTAATTAGTTCTAATTAATTCTAATTAATAAGGACAACTAAGGGATCAGGATAGGTTTATGGGCTAAAGAAAAATCACAAGATCTTCTACAGCTATGTCTGGAACCTTAAAGGTAGCACACAGCAGTGCGCTGAACCTCTGGTGATCAGTACCACCTTCATTGATCAGAGTGACTTAGCAAATCTACTGGCTGATAAATTCAGCTCAAGCATCCCCTCCTCACCCCCCCCCCAGCTCCACCAGGTGAAATCCCCTCCAGAAATTTACCCCCAACTATTAGTAGGGACCAGCTGCAGGCAGTGCTTGCTAAAGCAAGAATGCCACTTCCATGGGACTTGACAGCATCACCAGTTGCCTCCCGAACAGCCTAAAGCACAACCTATCAGGACAATGTGAGGCACTCTTCAACTACAGCCTTAAAACAGGCTGCATTCTAAGTGAATGAAGAGCCACAATAGTCATTCTCCTCCACAAGGGCAGATCATCAACTGACCTAGGGAACTACAGACCCATCAGTTTAACAATCCCAATATACAAAGCCATGGACTGAATTGTTATGGAAATGATAAACAAGAACATTGGCAGCCTACAGACATTGGACCCATCCAAATCTGGTTTTGTTAAGAGAATGCCACGCCTCCTTAGCCTGGTAGACAACTTTGAGAGGGTCACCAAGGCAAGGGCAATGGATGAGGGGAAAATAGTGCATACTGTGTATCTTGACCTAGCCAAGGTATTAGATTCAATACTTCACTCATACATGGCTGACAAGGTCTCTCAGCTAGGCATAAATCCCTACATAACTTTCTGTATTGTTGGCTTACAAACAGGACCAAAGAAGTTAGGATCAGTAAGACCACCTTCACTAAGTGACCTGTCACCAGTGAATAACCCTAGGGCTCCATGCATGGTGCAAAAGCCATGGCTTAAAACTCAATTCCAAAAAATGCATTCTAATGGCATTTGGGAAACTGTCAACCCAAATTAATTACTCCACTGATAAACCCCACCATAAGTTGAACCAGTAGTAAGGGATCAAGGAACAGATGTAGAGAAGAATCTGGCCTTTGAACAATATGTAGCTAAGATAGTACGAAAATCATTCCATGCCACCAAACTAAAAGGTAAGGGTATTGCATCCAGGTCCAAGGAAGTTATAGTACCACTCTACTCTGCCCTTAACAGATCTATCATTGAATACAATGCTCCCTTTAGAATGTATCTAACCAAACAGTTGGAATGCCCACAATAGTTTCTCACCAAGAGAATTCAGGGCATGAATACTCTGTCCTACACTGATCACCTAAAGGCTCTGTCTCTGCCAGGCTGCTGACAAGGTATCTTTGCTTGACTTACAGGGCTTCCTCAGACCCAGCCCTGATGGATCTGTTGCACATGTGCAAAACAGACAGCACCAGAAACACTACATCTGGAGATCTCAACTTTAATTGTGATATAAAAAGAACAGAACATGCTGGAAAAGCAGATATATGTCCCAAAGGATCCTTATGCCGTGGAATAGGCTCCCTATACATGTAAACCAGAATTCATCACTGACCCTATTCAAACTAAACTTTGACAACTGGATGGGAAATCAAAAATGTACCCCTGGTCTGGCCTCCAAGTCCTTTATGGACAGAGGTTGTCAATAAGAAAAGTATTATTCCAACTAACACCCCCCCATACAAATCCTTACTTACCTTCTACTAACATACCCCCCTCTATAGACCCCCATGATGCTTGGGATCAAAATGGTTTAGGGTGTGTGGCAAGGTTTGTAAGGGCAATTGTGGTCACTAGCCTAATAATGACCTTATGAGTCTTTCTTCTTAAAGCACACAGTGCTGCACATTCCCAAATGTCTGCTTAGATTTGTCCCTCCAATTTTAATGAAGAACTGAAATGCCCCAAAAGCACTGATGAACAGTTGAAACAGTTGTCTTTTAAAACTGGTTCCTTGTGGTATTTGATGAGAGTAGATATGACATTATTGGATTTTAATAGTTTTCTTCTTGAGATACTGATAACAAAGGTCAGCATCTATGAAATACAGTTTTGTGGATCTAGCATTGGACTCATGGTAGAAGTAAGTGGCACAAATGGTCAGACTGTACCACAACGTGCAGTATTGCTGTGATGAAACAATACAAATCCAGTTTAAACATTAATTCATCAGTGCCAACTTACTGCCTTAGTGATGTGCAGCCGAGCTGTACTCTTGTATGGACCATATGCTAAAATTGTGAGACTGTGCAAGCTTTGCTACAAGGGAGACTCTACACAGTAAATATGAAATTTTCTATAAATTATGACAGCTATTGAATATATGAGGTGACTGGAAGGAATTATTTTAGCAGTTACTGGTTAAATCATAAAACCTACCATAGGTAGGTGGTTATTGCATTGGCAGCTGTTATCCAGTTTCGGAATACCTTACTTCATAAACTCCACTCTATCGGTTTGCAATGTCATGCAAAATAATGGATTGTCAGTATTTCCACTGATATTTAGTTATTCTAAAATAAATGTGTATTTCAGATAAAGAAAACTGACTAGTGGACATTCTCAAAGTATATACTGATTCATATCTTTGAGAATTACAAATTATTATATCATTTTAGGCCCTCTACCTTATAAAGTCTGACCCTGTCATGGTATTCTGTCACAAGCAGAAAGATCACATTCTGTATGAAATCCAGATTTATGGAAAAAAAGTTTGGACAATGGCAATGCCCAACAGGTTACATGCTGAAACTGGGATGCAATGTTAAAAAAATGGCCATTAGCTAAAACAACATGAAATCCAATGAATCACAATAATCCACTGACTTGTATTGCAATTCTTTCCTAAAAAAGAAAATCGTCCTAAAATTCCATATAATTCCATATTTTAATTTCAAATTCCGTATTTTAAGTATGGCCTTGAATGGTGGAATGGCTACAAGGAGGAAAAGTGCACACACACACACACACACATGCACACTTTGATACTTTTTTTTTACAGGTTAAAGACTGGGGAACCTGTCAATCTATTGAACATATTTACAATGACTGTCATTCAGTATGCTCATGAAAAATAATCAAAACACACTTTTGGCAATCTTTGAGGTTGCACTTTAAACTTGCACTATATATGCGTGTGTGTGTTTGTGTCTGTGTGTTTGTGTGTCTATATGTATGTGTGTATATCTAGCTATATATATATATCTATATATCTATCTATATATATCTACATATATATATATATATATATATATATATATCTATATCTAAATATATATATCTATATATATCTAATCTACCTATATATATATATATATACATATATATATATATATACATATATATACACATACACACACACACACACACACACACACACACACACACACACACATATATATATATATATATATATATATATATATATATATATATATATATATGGGTCTACGACTATTGAACGAAAGTTCAATAGTCCGAAACCACCTCTACCGAGCACACTTTAGCGAAAGTGCATTTTACCAAAAAAGCACTTTCGCTAAAGTCCCTCAAAAAAGTAAAAAAAAAAAAAAAAACACACAACTAATGTTTACGTAGGGGGGCAAGCCCCCCTGCACCCCCCATGAGAGGGGCTGTGCCCCCCCACCCCCCACTTTTATATTCTCACTCCGAGATCGCACTACAGTGGGGAAAAGGGAATATTCCCTTATCCCCACTATACTACGATCTCAGCAACAGTCATTCCCCCACGATTTCCCTTACCTTTCAGCATACTTCCGTGCAAGTGCTTTTTCGGTGAAAAGCACTTTCGCAAAAGTATACCCGGCCGTTTCAGTTTCGGTGAAACGGCCATTCGGGGAACAGTACGGGACCCATATATATATATATATATATATATATATATATATATATATATATATATATATATGGAGGTCCCCTACAGATGATCAAACTTCCAAAAGGACAACTTTCATATGGCTGAGACCATATGATCAACTTTTAGAAGTTCTAACATCTGTTAAAAAACAGAAATACAAACCCAAACATTACCTACATGTTGCTAGTAGGGATGCAACCCCCTCTGCACCCCCCATGGGAGGTGCCCCCCTCACACCCCCTGCTATTTAAATATACCAACTCCGAGATTGCACTACAGTGGAGAAAATGGAAATCTTCCCATTCCGTGCTATGGGGAGCTGT
The DNA here is from genome assembly GCF_019279795.1 of Protopterus annectens. NCBI lineage: Eukaryota > Metazoa > Chordata > Ceratodontiformes > Protopteridae > Protopterus > Protopterus annectens. Next base: position 699,473,936 of record NC_056730.1, on the reverse strand, counting down.
CCTTTCAGAATGTTTGAACTTCCAAAAGTCAATCATATGGTCTCGGCCATATGAAAGTTATCGCTTTGGAAGTTCGATCATCTGTAGGGGACCCATATGTATATGATGGGGTGGGGTGTATAGGTTGTTTTGACAATCTGATAATGGAGGATTGAAAGCTCCCAACCTGTAAAAAATAAAAGATGAAATTAAGGAAAAGTTTTATTTATTGGATGTTTGTATTTCAGGTCAGACCATGCCACACTAAGGATCCACCATAGTCGCCTGAATCAGAACCTGTTTCGAGAGCATTAGGCATCTGTATTGTCTCATTGTCAAGGGATACTTTTCTCCTTTGCATGTTTGCCGTATATAATAAAGCATGACAATCTCAGTAAGCTACTTTCTTCACTGCTTCGAGGCATTGCACAGCTAAACTAGAGCTCTAATTCTGAAATACTGTTTAGCATGGGAGTTTAATGTAAAGTACCTTTCCTTTGCAATATCTAAGAGTATTAATTTGACCACTAAAAAATATGTGAGTGCTGAATGTTCTTAGTGACTACAGTTATTGATTTGGGGATACGATAGGACAATATATTGAAAAGTACTGTAAAGATAGGTGATTATGAAAGATAACCACTGATTAATGATGGCAATTAGTGAACAAGACAAAATAAATGGAAATTTGCTTTCTGAATGCAAAGTATTTACTATTCTATCTATTTTAGAAGTGCAAGTCATGTATTTTGCAAAACAATTACCTGATAACCATCTATGGTGATTATTCCTGAAATAGAGTGGGTATACTGTATAGGAGATGAAATGAGCACAAGTTAGTAGTAGCATTAAAGAGTAACTTACCCGAGTAGTGTACAGCTTAATGGATATTAAATAACCTTTGAAATAAGACACATGTGGCTATGGATTTGTATCACTTCACTGATAGACAATTTCACTGACACCCATTTCACTGAGACCAAATCACCTAAAGTTCATTTCACTGAAAGTTCATTTCACCTAAAACTCATTTCACTGACAAGTAGTACTCTAAGAAAAGTCAAGGGTATATGTCCTTTTCCCCACTATAGTGCAGTCCTTGTCTTAAGAGTACTACTTGTCAGTGAAATGGGTTTTAGGTGAAATGAGTTTTAGATGAAATGAACTTTAGATGATTTGGTCTCAGTGAAATGGGTGTCAGTGAAATGGTCTTTCAGTGAAGTGATACAAATCCATATATTAGTAGAGGTGGCTGTGGTGGTACAACAGTTACCGTTGTTGCCTCACATCAACAGTATCTCAGGTTCGATTCTCAGCTGGGGTGCCTTCTGTGTGGAGTCTGCATGTCCTCCCTGCATTCACATGGGTTTCCTCTGGGTGATCTGGTTTCCTCCCACATTCCAAAGAGACATGCAGTAGGTGGATTGGACACTCTAAATTGGCTATAGCTGAGAGTAGGTGTGCAAGTGAATGGTACAAATGAATTACCATGGCAGAACTAATCACCCAGTGGTGTAAACCTTGGCTTGAGATGATTGGCACTGCTGAAGTGACACTCCGACCCCATGTGCAAAATGGGAAAAGGGGTTGTGGAAGGATGGATGGATATATATATATATATATATATATATATATATATATATATATATATATATATATATATATGGATCTAGGACTACTGAACAAAAGTTCAATAGTCCAACTCCACAATCACCGAACACACTTTAACGAAAGCGCTTTCATCGAAACAGCGTTTCCGTTAAAGTGTGTTAAAAAAAATGTAATTTATGTTTTTGCAGGGGGCAAGCCCCCCTGTGCCCCCCACACCCCCCTACTTTAATATTCTCACTCAGAGGTTGCACAACACTGGGGAAAAGGGAATTTTCCCTTTTCCGCACCATAGTACGACCTCCGCAACAGGCATACTTACGCGAAAGTGCTTCTTCGGTGAAAAGCACTTTCTCGCAAGTATGCCCAGCTGAATCTGTTTCGGTGATGTTGCCGTTTGGGGATCTGTACACCTCCCATATATATATATATATATATATATATATATATATATATATATATATATATATACATATACACACAATATATATATATACACACACAGCTGGGTCATTATCTTGGAATTCAGATGTACCTCATATTTCAATGGAACGACATAAAAACATTTTCCAAGTTAGATTTTTAAACAGATATTTATTTACTTCAAACCTTCATTATACTTACATGCATGTATGTATATTCTTTTTTGGCAGAAAGTTGTGTAAGTCATTTGTACAAGTTCACTTTATGTATTTCAAAATTCTATCAGGACAATTGTCTGCTCTATCTGTAATCATCTTCGAATTGCTTTCATTTTTGGTCACATACAATAGTGAATCTTAGACTGCGTATGTCCAAGTGAAGATCCATTGTGTTTACCCTCTTTTCTTATTATCAACTGTATTCATAAGAATTATTAACAAAAACATATTGTCTCCATCCTAGCCTTACGCAGACCATTTAAGTCACTCTTGAACAGTGTACTGTACCAGGAATGAAGCACTTCCTTAACTTGTCTTTCTCTACACTTGTAATCCTTTCACAGCCCTAAACCTTTGAATGGCTCTGCTCTGCACTTATTCCGTGACTCATTTATCATCTTCACCTCTGATGCTCATATTTTAGACCTATATTCTATGCAAGATCAAAAGGATACCTCTGTTCCTCAGTCACATTTTGCTGTTTGTCATTCACAGTGTTTTTTGGCCCTAGCCTCACATTCTAAACATCTTCCTATAAAGTATATAATGTTGAACACTGTAATACCCAGGACTTTTTCATTCTTGATTACCTTTGATACTGCACTGTAATAATTTTCTTTATATTTCCAGATGAAATGTAGAACTTTATGTTTTCCAGTATTAAACCTTAACACAAATCTTTGTAGGGTTCCTAGCAACTAGACTGACGTGTTGAAAATCCCCATGACAACCACTGGCTGCCCTAAAGACTGCCTGTAAGCGCAGGTATTATAGATAATTTTAGTCCCACTTATTTGCACTTTATACCATTTTTATATGTTATAAAAGTAACATAAGCTAAATGCAAAAGAAAGGAAGTAAATCAAAAAAAGGAAACATGACACCACATGATCTTTCTGTGCTGCTGTTTTCATTAAAGCTCTGAACTACAGCATTGCTGGTGACTAATCAGCCTTTCAACAATATGTATAATTGTAATACAGTACAAACGTGATGAGGACAACAGCAGAAATCAGAGAGATAGTTAGAGAGAAGGCAGTGAGAAGGGCAAGTTCTTACTCTATACCTTTTATAAGTCAATACTGCAAATCAGAATCTGGATACAGTAACCAGATAAAGTAATCCACCTTCTCTGTTTTTTCAAATTATTGCTTACTATCAACTGTATTCATAAAGTTACAGCATGTAAGCTGAAGACAAATATAAAGATAGGCTAAACACCTTAAAAGTACACTTTTATTGTTTTCTCCAGTGGGCAAAATCAGGATGAATCCCAGCAAAAGCTCATCCTGCACAGTGGACAAAATCAGGATGAATCCCAGCAAAAGCTCATCCTGCACAGTGGACAAAATCAGGATTTATCCCAGCAAGAATTCACCGTGCACTGTGGACCAAATCAGGATGTATACCAGCAAGAGCTTACGCTGTACAATGGACAAAATCAGAATGTATGCACTGGACAAAATCAGAATGTATGCACTGGATAAAATCAGAATGTATGCACTGGACAAAATCAGAATGTATGCACTGGATAAAATCAGAATGTATGCACTGGACAAAATCAGAATGCATGTCAGCAGGAGCTCCCACTGTACAGTGAACAAAATTAGGATGTGTCCCAGCAAGAGCGCACCCTGCACAGTGGACAAAATCAGGATGTATCCCAGCAAGAGATTGCCCTGTACAGTGGACAGAATTAAAATGTATGCCAGCAAGAGCTCACACTGTACAGTGGCAGACCTAAGCAACAGCCCACTCCATAAAGTAATGGATCTAGAAATTTATAAAAAGGTTGGGTGCACTTGGCCTGTTAAATTGCATGTGTTTGTCTGTCAGGGGAAATCTTTGCATGCTGAGCAACAGGCTTTAACCATTAAAAGTAAGAAATGCATGTCCTTAATCCCCCTCCCCAAATTCACTCTCTTTCACTGAAAACCTTCTCAAACAAGTGATACTGAAAGCCTGCCTCTTAGTGTCTAACATGAAACAATTTTTTTTCTCTAAAATGCTTTTTGGAACTGATCAATTGTTTATGTAAATACGAATGGGTAAAATCATGACAGAAAGCATGACAATGAGAACTGAAATCCAGTAACCATCTTACTAACAGAATAATATAAGTATGGAATAAAAAATGCATTCATCACACATAAAAAGAAAATCATGGAGAAATCCACGTTCTTCCTTACACCAGAAACAAATCAGTCATGCTTCAAAATCAGTATCAGGAAACTGGCAGCACTGTCATCCTAGTGTAACATAATATGAAACTGGCAGCACTGTCATCCTAGTGTAACATAATATGAAACTGGCAGCACTGTCATCCTAGTGTAACATAATATGAAACTGGCAGCACTGTCATCCTAGTGTAACATAATATGAAACTGGCAGCACTGTCATCCTAGTGTAACATATGTTTTTTTTTTTTATCTGTGCGATACAAGTCTATCACAACTGCAGACAACTTTACATCATACACCCCTCAGCTTAGTATAATTAACTCTGATGTCACTGCACTTCATGGTATGGGCAAACAAAAACTGAAGCATCCTCTTTCAGGCAAACAGCATTTCAGTCTTGTGCTAATGACCATGTCCTTGCCATCATACACTGTTGATACATCACTATTTTAAATTGTGATGCCTTAATAATTCTACGGTCAGCACTGCAGAGAGCAGAGGCAGTCTCCACCTCAGATCATAACTTCATTAGACATTCTGCGATGGAGCTCATATAAAGTGGTACTCAGCATATGTGTCTGTTAAGTGGTATTTCATTGTTCTTCCTGCTTATTTGTGAACTCCACTTCTCCACTCCACTTTTCACATGAAAATGCTTTCCTTCCGTTTCCTGAAACTTAAAAATCTTTGATATCATAACTGGCAAACCAGCTTTGTATTATTTACACTTCTGTAACACCGAGGCCTAGCCTTTCAAAATGCCATTTTCTTCATCACGCTTCTAATTAGGGCAGAAGGAAACAGCACTTGATACGCCATCCTGGTGGGATTTGTTTACTCTCACTTGGGGATTTGGCTTTCTATTCCATTTGGTGGAGGCTTGGCTATCACTCTATTGTGGAGCTGTCTGTCTGGTGAAACTATATTCTGGGATCTCTAATAGCATTTATTTAAGATGTGGCAGGGACAGGGGTGCCTACTGCCTGTCTGCTTTTTTACTCTGCTGATAGAATCCTGTGCAGCACGGATCATTTGAAGATTCAAAAAATTTTACAGGACATCGATGGAGAAGAAGTGCAAAGATTCGTATCAATTTATTAATTACATTAGATCAATCTATCTGGGTGATAGCCTGGTGATTCTTTTGAATCCTATGAGAAGCAAAGTGTACCAACTAGTTACTCTGTGATTATATTTGGTAGCACTCACATTTTAAAGTGAATATGAATAAAAGTCAAACACTTTGGTATATCTGTGAACCTGTAGCAGACTGGCAAACTGTCCCTCCAGTAATTTGGTCAGTCTCTTCTATTTCGTATTCAAAAACATTGCAAGTAAGGGAGGTCATTTGAAACATTGTAGGAATGATTATTAAGGAGTTTTGTAACCAGTGGTTATATATAAAAGGCAGGTAATGGATCACACATCAAATTCAGTCAAAACAGTTTTGGTGTGAAAATTATTTATCCATTGATCGCATTCTAGTGTATCCAATGTATATAATGAACAAATGGAGGCAGCTACTACCTAGTTTTCCTTCACCCCACCAATCATCTGCAAGTTAAGATGAATATGATGGTTGGGTCAAGACAAAAGGGAATCTCAAAGCTTCCTGACCTTAAATTCTATGCTCGAATTTTTGCTGTTTAGCTTTACCCAAGTGTATCGTGCTCCTGGAAATGGACAGAGCTAAGGAGCTTACCCTTATGTACGATAGCAAAAGATGACTCTATCTAGATACTTGTGTGCTGGCTACAGGATCCTAAAATAATAATTATTCTTGATTTAATGAAAACAATAATCAAGTGGAAAAAGACACCAACAAACTCCAAAATCCACAAAGTGTGAGCCAGTAAGGAAGGAGCCAACATAAATGCAGACACCAAGAATTAGCGTAAAAATGTTACTCACTGCTTTCATTTACTAAATGTTAGACTTTGTCAGAAATACTACAACACTCACCCTACACCATTTTCTTCAAGCCATAACCAACAGAAACTTTTTCTCAATAATACAATTAAGACAACAATTAAATTAGAACCAGTTATCCCCTGTTCTTTAAGAAACATTTGATGTTAATAGCGTTACTGAATGAGACATAGGTTCATAGGTTCATACTAGGCTATCTGCCCTAGGGCATTTATAAGCCTAGCCAGAATGTGTTTGGCTTTTGCCACCCATTTTAAATTTATTTTGCTATGCCCTTTTTCGAGGTTAGTATACTGTGCCTCTGTCTAACAGTGACACAGAAGTGATACCCGGGGTAAACCTACGATCTCCCATCCACTCATCAAGATTCCTCTTGAAGAGAGTCAATGAGGGACTCTGCCTAACCTGGACTGGGATTTTATTCCAGAGTGAAGGGAGCCTCTGGGCTATGAATCTGTCCCTCCAGCATGTCCTATTTATTTCAGTGCTGAGGTTCAAGTCTCTCGAGCGCGTAGCTCAATGGGATTTGGATTTTCTGAGGTGCAGCATGTCCATTAATTCCGGGTTGGACATGGCTTTATACATCAGGCACAGATCGACTCTGAACAGGCGGTATGCCACTGAGTAGAGCTGGAGTTTCTTTAACCGGGCTGCATATGGCATCTTTTTGAGCCCTTTGATCCTCTTGGTGAGGTACTTTTGGGGTCTTTCCAGTTGCTGCAGGTGTCTGGTAAGGTACATCCCAAAAGGGGCATTGTACTCAATTATGGGCCTAATGAGGGATGAGTAAAGAGGCACGATGACCTCCCCTGATCTAGATGTGAATCCCTTCATGATTAGGTGGGCTATATAAAATGTTTTTCTAACCACTTTGGCCACGTGGTTGTCAAATGAGAGATTGCTATCAACTTGGGTCCCCAGGTCCCTAATTACTTCTTCTGTACTTAATGGATTACCACCTATGTGGTAATTTGTGGGAACTTTGTTTTTGCCAAAGGGATGACTATACACTTTTGGCATTTAGCTTGAGGCCATGGCTCTGGCACCAGTTGTCTGTTTCTATGAGGCCCTTTTGGAGGATGCTTGTGTCGGCTGGAGAGTCGATTATGGCACCCAGTTTGCAGTCATCTGCGAACTTGGTCAGCCACAGTCCTTCCATGTTGGCCTGTACCTCCGAGAAATATATACCGAACAAGAGAGGTCCCAGGACTGAGTCTTGTGGGACACCACTTGTAACTGGTTTGGAGTCTGACATGGCTCCAGCAATTCTAACCATGTGGGTTCTGTCCTTGAGCCAGTTCGCAATCCATCTAGTGACATAGGGGTTTATATTTAAGCTGGTGAGCTTATCTATAATGCCCGAGTGGGGTATTGTATCGAAGGCTTTTGCGAGGTCCAGGTAGGCTGTGTGGACCACCTTCCCCTCGTCAATGGCCTTGGTGACTGTTTCAAAGAAATCAACCAGGTTTAAGAGGCAGGATCTGCCCTTAAGAAAGCCGAACTGGGTAGGATCCAGTGTCTGTAGGTCCCCAATATCTTTATTTATGAGGTCCATGATGATCCTTTCCATAGCTTTGCAGACCAAGCTAGTCAGGCTTATGGGGCGATAGTTTCCAGGATCCGTTGAGGCACCACCTTTATGGAGAGGGACCACTGTTGCTGTACGCCACTCTTTGGGCACATATCCTGTAGTAAGGCTGAGACTGAACAGTAGTTTTATGTTTGGGTTTAGCTCTTCTTGGAGTTCATGTAGGATGCAGCCCGGGACACCGTCTGGTCCTATTGATGCTGTGTTTTTTGCTTTGGAGAGGGCGGCTCTTACCTGAGCATCTGAGATGTCAGGGGGGCAGCACTCTGCTGGGATAGATATTTGCCCTTTTGGTGGGAAGGGGGGGGGGAGTTTGCACTGAACCTGTCAGCTAGGATGTTGGCAATGTCTGTGGGTTCAGTGTATTTTTTGTCATTTTGGACTAATTCTGAGCATATCTGGGAATTACCACCCAGGTTCCTAACATAACTAAAGAAAGCCTTGTGATTATCCTTAGTGTCCTGTGCAATTTTTCTCTCGAAGCTGGCCTGGGATTTTGCTCTATCATTTAGTAGCTTCCTCCTTCTATTGTATAGTTTGTTTATGGCTGGGGTCCACCAGACAGGGCGTTTGCCTTTGGAGGATTGGGTCTTGGTTTTATTTGGGATCGCATGATCCATGCATTCCTGAAGGTGTTCATAGAATGCGTTTATAAAGGATTCTGTGGTCTGGGCCGTATTTTCCACAGGCCCGGGGGCTTTGAAGTATTCCACCTCGGTTTTGAGGAGTGTGAAATTTGCTTAAGAGAAGTTTTTCACTGTGGTTTTCTGGGCAGGGGGTGGGGTCGGGATGTGAATATCCAGTGAGATTAGTTTATGGTCTGATCTTACCAGTGAGGGATACACTTCTAGTCTGGAGCATAGAGTCCCCATGTTGGTGATGATCAGGTCCAGTATGTTTTCCCCTCTTGTGGGAGTGGTAACAAGTTGTTCCATAGCATTTGAGTTTATATATTCTAGGAACCTTTGGGCTAGAGTGTTGGAGCTAGAGTAATGCTTCCAGTCTATGTTTGGGTAGTTGAAGTCGCCCAATATAATGGTGTTTGGAGAGACCTTCATATTTTCCAGTGTTCTCAGAAAGGCCGAGTGGGGTTCCTGGGTTTGGGATGGTGGTCTGTAGCAGGCTATAAACTGGAAGGCAGTTTTACCCACTGTTAGTTGCACATGGATAGTCTCTGATGATTTGTGCTTTGCCACCAACCTGGAGGTGTGGGTATCTTTGATGAATATCGATACTCCCCCTCCTTTTGTGGTTCGGTCCAAGTTTTGGGGCTGAAAAGCATGGTATGAGGTATAACCTGGTAGTGCTGGGGTGCTCTCGGGAGCCCTGAACCAGGTTTCTGTTACTGCACAGATATCGATGTTCTCCATGCTAAGGAGAGTTTCGAGTGTGTGCATCTTGAGGTTTAGACTTCTGGCGTTGAGTAGCATTACTCTTAGTTTCTTATCCCTTGTGATACCTATGGAGGTGGGTTTGTCTTTTGAGCCTTGCCTAAAAAGGCACTATGGGGTAGCAAGAGCCTTTGCCAATATCCAAAGCCCAGGGGTGACAGGTGCAAGCCGTCCCTAGCGACGAATCGTGGCTTGTCGAGCATATCATCCCAAGCTGACAGGCATTGGATCCCCTTTGAATGACACCAGTACTTAAGCCAATTGTTGAAATTGATCATCTTGTCTTCATATTGTGGCATCATTCTTGGTGAGGGTAAGATGCTACTCAAGGTCAGGGTCATACCAGCCTGGGCTACATGCTCAGAGAGCTCCTTTATGTCTCTTTTCATGTAGTCCAGGGAGGTACGTCTCAGGTCATTCACACCAGCATGGACAATGACTGAGTCATATTTGTACTTGCCTTGGAGTGACCTGAGTGCTTGTGTTATGTGGCGGATCCTAGCGCCCGACAGGCTGCTCACCATGACCCTCTCCTTGTTCAGACTGGTGAACGGGACGTCAGTGTGCCTGACGATAGAGTCACCTATTACAAGTGTATCAGGTGTGTTGTTTAGTCTTAAGGGCTGTGACTGTTCGGCACACTGGCTTTGTGAGATATGTGTTGCACGTGTTTTGTTTTGGGGTAGCGGTTGCTTGGGTGTCTGCTTTGGAGGTCTCTGCTGCTTAGGCAGATCTTTATTTAGAGCCTCTGAGTATGTTTTTGTGTGATTATGTGTTTGGTTTGCTGTCGTGGTAGGTCTATGTGAGACTGGAATTGTAGTGAGTGTGGTTTCCTTCTCCTCGTGACTGGTTATGCCAGTACTGAGTTGAGAGAGCTTAGCCTCCAGTTTGGCTATATGGTTGCATCTCTCACATGTGTTGGAATTTGTTGGGAGGAGGAGAGGGTTGTCTGTGTACATGAGGCAGTTGTAACATTGCCTCAAGATTCCCAGATTCACCAGCTGGACCGGAGAGGAGATTGACAACTGACCTTTGGACATGCTAGAATAATATTGGGAATTCCTTAATAATTGAAAACAAGGGCCAGTGGGGAGTGAGGGTGTAGTGCTTTTAATTTTTAGTGCTGACTTATATAATTGCTTTAGCGCGCAAGTGCCAGGTAACTTAAGTGCAATGTGTTACAGGTAACTTAAATGCAAAAACGACAAACAGTAACTTTCTTTCAAGTGAAACAAGGAAATAAGTACAGTAAGCAATGCAGATATCACTAGTGATCCACAGAAGCGCTGAGAAGCTGTGTGTTAGGTGGAATTAGCGTTCCAGGGAAATAACAAGCATATAAACAAAGCTAGATTCAGCAGGCCTGGATCTAGTCTATGCTACAGCAAACAATTTCAGTAAGATACAGTTCAAATATTCAGGCACTATAAACCTTTAACCAGAAATTCCCAGCTCAGAAGGGCAGAGTCCAGCCTCTTCTCCCGCAAGAGTGCAGACCACGAACCTTCTTAATGTAAAATAACTGGCCTGAAGCCCAAGTGCCTAAACCAGAACTAATACACTTTAAGAATAACAAACACTGAGCTCTCAATCAGCAGTTCCCAACTTAGAAGGATGAAAGCTACCTGTCCTGCCACCACAGTGCATGCCACAAACCTTCCTAATGTAAAACAACTGGTCTGAAGCCCAAGTGCTTAATCCAAAAGACTTAGAATGATAGCTACACTTTAATCAAGTTACTACCAAGCAGTAATAAATACAACTGAATACTTTAGAGAATGCCCGGATTAGTGCTCAAGTTACACAAACAAAGCTAGATTCAGCAGGCCCGAATCCAGTCTATGCCACAGCAAACAAGGCACACCAACTTCAGTAAGAAGCAGTTCAGATATGCATGCACTATAAGCCTTTAACCAGAAATTCCCAGCTCAGAAGGGCAGAGTCCAGCCTCTCCTCCCACAAGAGTGCAGACCATGAACCCTCAATGTAAAATAACTGGCCTGAAAGCCCAAGTGCTTAAACCAGAATTAATACACTTTTAGAATAACAGACACTGAGCCCTCAATCAGCAGTTCCCAACATGGATGGCAGTCTGCCTTCAGTTTCAGCTGTCATTCAGTTTCTTTTTGTTCTGATCTATTTTTAAAATCTCCCCCTCTTAAACCCATACATACTTTGTCTGAAACATAAAACTGACATTTTTTGAAACCTAAACAGCCTACAGAATGTTTATACAGTTTATATAAGACATTTTCACATCTTTAACTTTAATAGTGTACAAATGCTATTTGATTTGCTTATGTAAAGCCCTCGCGGTCATAATGTAAAATGGAGAACAACGGGAACAAATACCTGCATATACTACACCTTTAGACTGACAATGAAAATGTTTGTACTGGCCAAACATCCTATCAATATGTGAAAAACATATGTAAGGTCCTTTGTAAATAAATCGACACACAGATGGATATGATGGTTGGGTCAAGACAACAGGGAATCTCAAAGTTTCATGACCTTAAATTCTATGCACAAATTTTGCTATTTGGCTTTACCCAGTGTATCGTGCTCCTGCAAATGGGCAGAGTTCAGGAGCTTGCCCTTATATAAGACAGCAAAACATGACTCTATCTAGATACTTGTTTGCTGGCTACAGGATCCTGAAATAATAATGATTCTTGATTTAATGTGCTTTTACTTAGTGTCACGTCCTATCTGAACACATTCCCATTTAAAAAGTTAAAGAGTTTTTGGAATTCCTTTGGCATTTATGATGCCTAATCTTGAAAAGAATAATTTTACTATTGTAAGACAGTGGGAGGAGAAAGGAATGCATTATGAAGATCAGATGAAATGTATTTTATTTGGGGATGCCAGAACCCTCTATCAGTTGGAACCTTGCAAGTAATTTCTCTATGCAGCCATAAGCTAAACTGTTAAAGCAAAGTGTCATGATTTTCAGTCTAGTCCAAGGACAGATAATGTTTGTAGTACCCACATAGTTAAACGTGTCTACTTTTTATAAGGTCTTTTCTGTTCCCAGTGTGCAAGTGGGGCGCATACCTCTCAACTGTACAGATTTTCGCCTCATATTTTTGGTATATTGGTGTGTTCCTCCTAATATCTGAACCTTTCTGGCAAATAGGTGAGGATTGAAGTAATTAATTAATGACAAATATTTGAGTTTAAGACTCCACATCCTTCAGAAAATTCATGCTAATTCAAAACCTATCATTCTATCAGCTTTCTAAGTTTGTAAGAGCAATATTTAAAATCTGTTCCTATTTGTCTCCCCATCATTTTCGGCTTTGTCCAGATTTTTTGCTCTAAGAGGTTGAGAGGTGTGAGTGGGGGATGTTCTTCAAGGCTGGTGGCCTACGAGGAAGTTGTGTTCACATCATCAGATACAGTTTGATTGTTTTACATGTCTTTCATCACTTCCAGCTCTTACCTTTTGAAGCTGTTTCCTTCAAAGATCTTCTTCTTCTTTTGGCTTTTCCCGGTTAGGGGTCACCACAGCTGATCACCTGTCTGCTCATGATTGGCGGTGGAGTTTTACAGTGTCGAGTTGCCAGCCCGGCACCCAACCTTCCACAGAAGGCACACACATGCACACACTCATGCCTAAGGCCAATTTAGAGTGTCCAATCCACATACAGCATGTCTTTGGGATGTGGGAGGAAATCGGAGCACCCGGAGGAAACCCACGCAGCCACAGGGAGGACATGCAGACTCCGCACCGAAGGCACCCCAGCCGAGGATCGAACCGGAGAACCTCTTGCTGTGAGGCGACAACGCTAACCGCTGCACCACCGTGGCCACCCTTGTTTCCTTCAAAGATAATTTGTTTAATTTTTTCAGCCACTTACAGGCTAGCCCACCCACTTGGAGATATTCATATGTGACTGTTGGGGGCTGGTCAGATACATTTGCTTCTTGTCCTCTACTTATCCCATTCTGGGGGGGGGGGGATAATGAAATAACTTGTAGAATGACAAAGGGATTTTGCCATTGTGCCATCCAAACAGCTAAAAAAAATTCCATATGCAATAGGAATGTCAACCCAAATGGGGGTATAGGACACAGTAAAGTGCCATACTGCTATCTGTAAGGTTAAGTAATGATGTAATTACAGATACAAGAAAGGCAAAAAGGAAATGGATATTTAAGGTAATAAACACACACACACACACACACACACACACACACACACACACACACACACACACACACACACACACACACACACACACACACACACATACACACAGGTTACTATCAAAATAAAGAATGAAGGTTCGCTGAACACGGCAATGTCGAATGGCAGTTGGACAATTCCCGTGTTTCTGAACGTTAATTGAGTGAGTGTCCCTTCTTGCAAATGCCACTGTAAATTCACTGATACGTGCTTGATGTTACGAATAGAGATCGCTGCACAGTGCGAACTGTGAAATTTATCCTTTTCCTCACTGTAGTGCCATCTCAGAGTTGGAATACATAGTTTGTAGCGGGTGTGGAGGGTGCAGGGGAGCTGGACCCCCTACAAAAATGTGAATTTCATAATAGCAATTACACTTACCTATGCAGCTATAAGTACATCACATTCGATATTTGGTGAAAATGGGGAAACTGCTGAATTCATAGGTTCATAAGTTCATAGATTAATACTAAGCTAACTGCCCAGGTGAGCCATTTTAAGCCTAGACAATTATCCCTTGTGAGACTCAAACCCTGCACCTTATGTTTATAAGGCAGACACCTTAACCATTAGGTTACCCTCCCAACCAAAACATCAGATTTGACATTTCCACCTAATTTTTATGCATGAATTCAACACTGTCTTTCATTGTTAAAGCTATTTTTTTCTGAACATCAACATTTTGATAGTAAACCTACACACACAGACACACACAGACACACACACACACACACACACACACACACACACACACACACACACACACACACACACCTACATGCATAAAGAGATAGAATACAGCTCTGCATTCCTTGCCTTGCAAAACCTGATATAAACTGTTGCTTACATATCTGCAAGTGGTATTTGCTTTAGTGACTTCCACTTGTCATCATCTTACTATTTTTTATACTTCTCACAGCCTCGTTTTATCACAAAATACTGAATTGCATGGATACAGTAGGCTGGATTTACATTTCATTTCAGATAAAACAAAATAAAATGATTCTACTGAACACAAAACTTTATGGGCAGAAGCCAAAGTCCAGCACATTAATGTGATGCAGAGCTGACACTGTACAGTCAGAAAATGCAGTAAAGCTAAACAGTCATCAGTAAAGAAAGAAATACGAATAATGCATGTAGGCATATAGTTCCACTTTAGGCAGCAGTGTATCGAAAAGGAAGTTTTGTTAACAAATTGAACTGCTGTAGCTGAGAATTCATAAAGAGAGGCTAATCTGTGATCTTGTGCCATATCACACAACACTCGTGAGAATGCAGATCAGAACTACAGCAGGCAGTGAAAGCAGTTTTCTGTATTGGCAAGGAGCAGGTAAATTCATTGAAGGAAAGGCAGTAAAGGGTTGGTAAGGAGCAGTGAAACAACGTTCAGTCAGCCAGATGTCTTACTGGTTCCTTAAAAGTGGTGGAAAGGGAAACATGGAAAAGCAAGAAAATGGGTGCAGCAAGCAGAAAAACACAGCAAGATGGGGGGACCAAGGTATTTTTTGTTTGTTTTTTTTTTCCAGTTAAAATGCCCTCTATATATATATATATATATATATATATATATATATACATATACATGTGTGTGTGTGTGTGTAAATATATATATATATATATATATATATATATATATATATATATATATATATATATATATATATATATATATACATTTATATATATACCTATATAGATATATATATATATATAGAGAGAGAGAGATACAAAACAGCCCACAACATGACAGCCCCACAGTCCTTGCTTTTATAAAACCAACATTTGTAATATATTACTCTTACCAACCTATGCACATACACACCTAGCAGGTGATGGCACCCCACAGGCACAGGATAGCCAACTTTCCTATTCAAGCAGCCCTACCATTTGTAACATCAGTAATTGTAACCCACTGCACATATGTACCTGTTCACATGCACCACACAATGGCACAATGGATGACAACCCACTGATGTAGACAGACCACCTCCTACCCAGCCATGAGAACATGGTGTTCTATGATATGATGCACATACAGGGTACCCATTCTGGCATTCTGTGCCTACAACATGCTTTCACAGTTAGATAGGCAGCCCTGTGCACCCATACATGCTTCACTAATGTATAATGTCTTGTTCTCCTAGTCATAGAAGTATCCTTCAAATTTAATGGCTGACAGAGGTTAGACAAATTCAGCCATGCAGAGAATGATGTCTTGCCACAAGGACTCAGAAGACATGAGCAATAGTTGTTGGGGAAAGGGTCACCTGCCAGACTCTATATGACTATGTCTGGAAAAAAAGTGGTGTAGAACATTAATGCTGCAGATGAATGAACCGTTCCACATATCAATACTGGAAGTCTTCAGACTGCATGATATGAAAGACCTCATGGAGATCATGGTACATAAAAGCAGAATGAATGCTGACAAGAGGTGGTCCTCCATCAAGCTCCACACTCATTGAGGTAGAATAATTTCTGACAACCCTGCATGGTGATGTAGATGGGGCAGGCATGATACCTGAAGGTATCAACACAGGTTTTGTAGGGTGGTCAGATGCCTTATATCTCTCATGGAACTTAGCTAGGTAAGTAACTAGACAGGAGAAGATTTACTGTCCCACACAGATCTTACTTACCAGTCCAGCTTGATCGGGTTCTGTGACTGAGTCACCCTTGAGATATACTGAAGGAACCATATGGAAGTGGTATATCTGAACCTCAGCCTTAAACAATGCCTAACAGGAGATTTGTGGGACATGCGCGTGAGCTGCAGAACATTATGGATAGATGCTCAAATCAGTCAGTTAGTTTACATTAAACTTTCCATTATAATTATCTCCAGTGCAAAATACATCTAGAAACATAAAATTGAAGCTACAGTGTTTCTCCTCATACTTTTCCCATGACCATTATCCCTTCTTATTTCACTCCTCTAACACTTTCCTGTACTCTCCCTTCTCTTCATAAGCTTCTGCACACTCTTCTGTAACCCTTTAAACACAGCCAACTTCTTTTACTATCTGGTGACACTGAACTTAACCATAACTCAGTCACATTCTCTTCCAGCTTCTCAACCTACTAGTCCACTCTCTGCTCCTATAAACCCATCCTTATCTGCACATTAATGCATCACCAGACAATCAGATTTATTAGAAGCCTAGAGCAACATCAATAATCAGGACAGTTTAGCTATTAGTGAAATTTGGCTCAAAATGGGTAACTGTCTTTCCCTTTTCATTTCCAGTTACTTTAATATATTCATGAATTATAACCCTGAAAACAAACCAGGAGGAGGTATACTTATCCTATCCAGGGGAACACTGGAAGTATCCTTAGTTGCATCCCCTACTCCCATCTAAATATAGATTCTAACTGTCTCATCATTCCACTCACAAGTGAGTCATGGGTGGTACTATACATTGCTTCAATATACCACCCTCTCTTGCCACTTCTCTTCTCAGCTCACTTTCTGCTGCTCATTTCATAACAGCTTTATTCTGTTTTAACACAATAACATTAACTGGTTCAATCCTATCCAAAAACCAACTTCAGGAAATCTGCGGCTTTCATAATCTCACCCAAACAGTACTGACCTCAACCAACCACAGCTCATGATTCACTCATCAATGTATCATTCATTAACATTCCAGGTCATTTCTACTTCCTTAACCCTATCCTCACTTCCATCAGTATCATTGTCCCGTATTTTCACTCCGGACATTCAAATATCCCCAAATCTTCAGTAATGTTTGTATTCTTTTTTCTTTTCCAGTAGAGAAAATTACCTCTTATAACTACTATCTTCCACAGATAGGTCCCCTTTGCTTGACCTCACTGACCATTATACTATGCTGACTTGCTCCTATAATACCATCCTTCCCATTCAGGACTCTTCATATTACTTGCATAAAAGAAAATACAATGGTTACTCCAAATCTTGACTGTCAGCTGACTTTAAAAGGTTCCTCTGTCAGAAATTCTAGTATCTGTGAAAGGCCCCATATGGCTCTACTTACTGTAATCAATATCATTATCGCAAACACAAGGTACATATTTCATAAAATGTTCTAAATATAGGCTTAACTTTCGCTTTTTTAAAAACATAGACCCTTATAGAAAGAGGTCAGTTTCGCTACTTGTTTCTGTGTTTCTTTCCCCTCCCCCACTTCTGCTTCCCCTATAAGCCCAAACAATCTTAAAGACTACTTCTACCCCTTACTCCTTTCTTCACAAAGCCAAAAAAAATCATCCTCAAACCTACTATATTGTAGACTCTTCCCCATCCACTTTAAAGCCCTGCTATGAATGACCCCCCCCCCCTAAGATCACTCTACAGATTTATCTACAAAATGGGCTGTACTATCACTCTAATTGTTTGCACTTAAAATTTATAAAAATGTCCTCTGCTTTCATAGGTATCTTCCAAGTATGTATATATTTAATCTTACAATGCGCACTAGTATATTCCCAGATGATTTAAGGACTGATACCACTAGCCCTGTCCTAGACTTCCAACTCCCACTCTAAGTACTTTTGATGTACTTCAGTCATTAGATAAACTTGTCTACAAGGAAATCCTGGATTATTGTTTTCTCTTTTAAATACTCTCCAACTCACACTGCCTCGTTTAATATCAGTACTGGCTATCATAGCTATAGATTTCACATTCTGCAGTATGATCAAAGACTTAAATTTCAGGCATAGTGTT
This sequence comes from Protopterus annectens, assembly GCF_019279795.1. Lineage (NCBI taxonomy): Eukaryota > Metazoa > Chordata > Ceratodontiformes > Protopteridae > Protopterus > Protopterus annectens. The sequence goes on along the minus strand of NC_056730.1, from coordinate 699,455,711 downwards.
TGCTTTACCTAAAAAAAAATCACTCATCTAGTTGCCTATACAACACTTCTGTTGAAACTCTCCCATCCTGGCTTCTCTCTCTCTCTCTCCCTGCCTACCCTTAACTGACTCCACCTCCACCTAACTGGCCAGACTGTCACTATTATTATTTATTTATTTTATTTTATTTTATTTCCATTTATTGACTGGGAAAGTCCAACTGTGCAAAAAAACCTTTTTCAGCATAGGCCGGGAAAAAAAGCTTCACACAGCAATTATACAATGTCATGCATTAATTTAAAGAATCAATGTCACATGGAATAACAAGAGACACATTAGACATAAGATTAAAGAAAAACTGTGAATAAAGTACATGAACATAACTCAAATCTCACAATACTGTGATGAACCTACATTGGCATACATTGGATAAACATAAGTTACATTTCAATACAATGGTAATTTATGAGTAATAAAACTTGCTACTCTTATTTGATGCCAAAGATCAAGATGAGGTGGAAAGAGAGAAAGTACTGCAGATTGACATGGTTAAATGACAGAGAAGTAAAGCAAATTATTAGTTCTTAGATAAACATGACTTTAGAGAGACTTGTATTTTGAAACAGAAAGATGGTTAGGAGACAGAGAATGGTGTGCAGTAGCAGTAGAATGCACTGAAATAGAAAACAGTAAATTAAACAGTATTGTTTGCTGCTGACAGGTAAGATATTAACCTGGGGTTGAACAGTAGCATCGTCAGGAGTTATTTAGGTATTGCTAAAGCTGTTTTTTGAAAATGTTTACATATTCAGTTTGCTGTAAGTGTAGTGGTAGGTAGCTGGAAAATTTGGAGACATAGCAGGAGTAGAGTGAGTCATCAGCAATGTTATTAGATTTGGTGGCCAGTAAATCTGATTTATTTTGAGAGTGTTGTTCCCTGACTGGGGAATAATATTTTATGGTGTTTGTAGTGCTGGACAGTTTTCTGGTTCATAAATTAGGTTATAGACAATAAGCAGTTAGGAGTACATAAAATATTATGGGAGCTCTAGCCAGTATAGCAGTTTTAACTCTATGCAATATTGACCTTTTGTAGGTAGATTGGTGACATATCTAGCAATATGGTTGGAACAGCTGTCTAGTTTAAATTTTTGGGTGCTATGAAGGTTAATTAGGATGGGAATGTCATAAAGGAAAGACAGCAGTAAGAAGGTTGAATCAATAATTTTTCTAGTGCTGTCAGTGAGATAGTGTTTACTTCTGTATGATAAACCACGTTTCTGATGCTTTTTTAACAGCTTGGAGAAAGTGTAGCTGAAATTGTAGGTGTTCATCTATTCTGGCTCTCAGTAGTTCTGATTGTTATACTATTTATATTCTGGATTTTTTGGAGAGTATTTTGAAAGAATGTGTTTAATCTGCAAAATGTTTTGGGGTGAAAAGCACACATTTTGTTTTTTTTTAGGCTTTAAAAGAAAGTGAGATTTTCTTAGCCATGTTTCAATAGATGAGAAGGAGTTGTGTGTGAGGTCATTGAGTTTTGAGAGAGTTGAGGCCAAGCAAATAAGGGTGATGTCATTTGCATATTGTGCTATGGTTGCATCATGGAGGCTTTGATTCTCAATTTATTAATTGTGTATTTAAAGTGTGTTTTTTTCAAATCATTATTTCCCCTTGACGGCTTTTGCTGAGGCTCCAGGATCTTTAATAAAGTTGCTGTTTTTATGTTATTATTTATAAAGATGTTGAATGCAGGGGCAAGTACTGAACCCTGTGGAACTCCAATGGGAACAACTAGGAAGGGTGAAAAATCTTGGAGTTATTTTACTGCCTGCTATATGTTGTGAGATGTGGAACCATGACAGGGTGGGAGAAGATGAGGAATTAAAGTTCTGAGAGTAGATTTTGGTGACAGTGTCAAATGCTTTTGACTGGTCAAAGAAAATAGACAATACTAAGTGGCTAGAATCTTTCATGTGGTTTATAGTGCTTGTGAAACTGAGAAGGGCAGTTGTGGCACTACTTTGGGGATAAAAACAATATTGGGTATTGGAGAGTAGGTTATTATTGATGAGGTATTTTAAGATTTGTGAATGGATACAGTTCCAGAATTTTTGATAGAGGCGTTAACATAGCTATAAGTCTATAGCTGGTGAATTCTGTGTATTTACCTCCGTTGAGTAGGGGTATAATAAAAGACATTTTCCAGAGGGCTGGGACTTAGTTGTCTGAGAAAAAAATGGTCTGGAAGGATAGAGTCATGGTAGGTGAGGGTGACTGCTGCTATTTTTAGATACTCAACAAGTAAATTGTTGCTACTAAGGTGGTTGAGTTTAGTATGTGCCAATATTTTTGCAGTTGTTGTTGGCACAAGCTAAAAACTAAATGACCTGGATGATTTTCAGGTTTTTGTGGGATTGCGGGTACATGAGGGTATTCTCAAACAAGAACAGATCAGTTTCTATAAGACAGGAACTTAATTGGAAAGCAGTGACATTTTTGTTGTTGTTTGTTGTGGGTGAGGTAATTGGGTAAGTGAAATAACCCAGTGTTTTTTGTCTTGCTTATGGTGCTAAGGGAAATAGGTTCTCCAGAGGGGAGTAGACATAAGATCAGCCTGTGTGTGGTGCTCAGACAGAGTTAATACTTTTACAAATTTAAAGAGGTGGGTAATAATATTGCACTGAGCTATTGTGCCAGAGTGATATTGGATAACCTATATTCCTAAAATGGGACAAATGAGGGAGGAAGAACAGGAGGGCAGAGCGTTTTAAACAAGAACATCAGGACTTTTGCTGTTTTGAGCTTAAATGTCCTACAGGGGCTTCTAACTTTTACAAAAACTTGGGGCAGTGAGAAGCCTAAATATAACTGTCTGTGGGAAAGTTTATGTGACACATGATCAGCTATGTAAACTCCTGGATTGCACAAATAACAGTTAAAACTGTACTGCTGTTTTACATACATTGAAAGTTTATATCTGGAAAAAATCTGTCACTAGGATGACTGGTTAATGTCTACATTTGCACTGTGGTTTCACTGGTGATTCACAAAATATAATGTTATTAGTTACAGGTAAAGTTTTTTTTCTGCTTTTTTATTTTGTGGGACACAGTTTAAATAAGTGAATGAATAAATAAATAAATAAAATACAGAAAAAAGGTTATAATTGCTGATTATATTACAAAGTACTGTAGATGAAGGATACTGTTAAAAATCACATGGATAAGGAGAGAGAGAGAGAGAGAGAGAGAGAGAGAGAGAATTTTAACTTAACTGCATAGCTCACCACACCAACTGAAGTGCCTTTCGTGTTTACTAATAATTACCCCAGGATGGATACCTTTGGGAAGAAGGGGTAATTTGTCTGCTAACTTCTCTTTGGTGCTTGCAGAGATGCTAAGTGGGCTTTCTATGAGCAGATTTTAGCCACAAATATATCTACGCATCCATAACACAGTATAAACATTTAAAATATCTGAAAATATAGTGGTGCTGCGGTAACGTTGTCGCCTCACAGTTAGATGTTGCCTGTTCGATTCTCAGTTAGAGCATCTTCTGTGTGGCGACATGCATGAACGGGCGTTCCTTCATTGAAGGTTGTGTGTTAGGCCTGGCAAGCCAGCACGTAAAACTCTACTGCCAATCATTAGCGGATTGGAGTTCTGCTGTGGCGACCCCTAACCGGGAAAAGCCGAAAGACACAAACAAACAAATACTCTATGCACACACTATACTCTTTGGATTCATTTATTTGATGTTACCTCTTCAAAACTGATACCAATGAGGGTTCCACACTTGGCCCCATCCTTTTCTCCCTTTTCATAAATAACATCCCTCCTGTCTTCCATTAATTACAAACTATCCTATACACTGATGATCCTTTTCTACTTAGTGTTCCATCACAGCATGGCACTTTGTAACTTAAGAGCCATAATGTATTTTCTACCTCATTTTACCAATACTATGAGGGCAGATTCTTGATAACATGCTTTGTAAACTTTTTATTTACTGACCACTCGCATAAGTCTACTGCATCCCTCACTGACATCACTGGCTGGATAGCATGGGGATGAGTCCATAGATTTTAATGGATGAGACCCTGTGCTGCATCCATTAAGGTCTACAGATGTACCTGCATACTCTTCCTATGTTGACATCACTGAGGGAAAAGTTCAGTGAACATTTTGATGATGTCACATAGAGACAGACCTCTCAACCTCTTTTCACAAGAATTCTGGAAAAAGCCAAACATATTGGGAGAATAATACCCCATATCAGGGAAATATTTAAAATATTGTTGTTATAAACTTAGAAAGTAATTAAAATAGCTATTTTTTCATTAGCATTCACTTTCTGAAGGATATGATGTCTTAAACACTAACATCTGTCATTATTTACTTATTTCAGTCCTCAAAGATTTGCCAAAAAATACATATCTATAAAGAACAGATCATAAATATGAGGCAAAAATCTGGATATTCAGTGAAATTCTGGACAGTTGAGAGGTATGCTTAGAGAAAATTAATATTTTGCATAGAATTTAATTTGAAAGTTCATATTCTAAATCAGGCATGAATGGGAGGAAAATGCAGTGCAACACTCGAGGCACCATATGTTATGGTGCATAAGGCAAGCAGAAAAGTGTACAATGTCTATTGTACACATTTATCTAAGACATTTTATATTTTATATTTATCTTTTTGTAACTTTTATGTTTGACACTTTGAGCTTGCTTGTAGACAAGCCTTTTTTTTGCAGTGTATATAAACCTTATGTTTTTGAATAAGTCTTATATTACATGTAACTGTAACTCAAACTTGTAATGTTGCTTAACTGGAGCTTTTCTCCCTGGACTGCTAGTGAAAAAGGACCTGTGCCCAGTCGGACTTTCTCAGTAAACAAATGTTAAATAAATAAATAAAAAGTGGGATGAGTAATTACGAGGAAGGTAAAGATAGCATTTCAGTTCCATAAGAGCTTCAAAATTAAGTAAATGGCCTGTGCCAGTGGCTTTAATAATAATATAACAGTAAATGTTACAAATGCACAGTTAATGCTATTCACAAACTTTCAAATACCTTATTTATTTACTTATTATAAATATAAGCTTAATTTAGTACAGCTGAATGCAAACAAGTATTTCCATTAATGGGCACAACAATATAATTCTAAAGTGAAAAGGAATAAGATCATAAAGTGTGCTAAAAAGGGAGAAAGTGCTCACTTGCATATATTAGTCACATGGAGATAATCTCAAGCACGGCATTTTTAGGTTTTTTATTAAAATTTTGTTTAAAAGTTAACTGAGAACCTGTCCTTAAATTTAATTTTTTGTAGGTTGATTACAGCATGAACATGCATTACTTTGTGGAATTGTTGCAATAAAATCGTTATCTCAGCAGCAGTTCCAAAACTGTCTGAGAGACTTTAAGTTTGAGGCCTAACATTAACAATGCAAGTTATTTATTTATTTATTTGGAGTTTGGAGTACTGTTGTAATTTGTGCATAGCCATATAAGCAAAGCTGATACTGAATAGCTTTTACTGGTGCTTTAGAAAACAGTTGTGTCTGCATTAGACATTTAGCAGTAGGTGAAGAGTTTTAGAGTTAGCGATGTTGTTAAGTTTGGATTTGATATCGAGTTTCAATGCTAGAGTTAGGGACAGAATTTTAGCATTTGGGATGGAACTTTTAAGGTTAAGGTGAGGGATGGAATTTTAGGGTTAGAGACATGGTTTTCAGGTTATGGTTAGGGATGAATTTTAGGGTTAGGGATAAAGTTCTAAAGTTAAGGATAGGAAATTAGTTTTAGAGTTAGAGATGGAGCTTTAAGGACAAGGTTAAAGGTGGATTTTTAAGGTTAGGGACAGAGTTTTTGGGTTATGGTTAGGCATAGAGTTTCAGAGTGAGGGTTAGGGATGCAGTAGTTGAATGGTTAAGAACGGAGTTTTGGGGGTTTGGGTCAGTACAGAGAAATGGCACAGGTCACGTACTGTGAGTGGTTGTGACTCAGATTCACATTTTGGAAAGTAAGATATACAAATGAGTTATTCCTGCATGATATATATATAATTGATGCTAAAGACATTTTGATATAAAATAGTTTGTGGTTGTGTAGTGTGATTTTAGCATTCTGTGTTGTAAGTTAACTGAAATGCAATGGAAAATACATTTTTGGAGTTTCAAGATAGAAAGAGATTTCCTATAAAACATGTACAACACACTGCTAATCCACAGTAGTTAAGTAGCAGATTACCTGTTTATATTGGACTTGTAATACTGTGACGCGCTAACAAATGTATCATTCCTTCCCACTTTTTTATGTTAGATCCATTTTTGATAGAAAAAGAATGTAGAGCACATTAATATAAAACATTTCATGTTAGAGTCCTGTGATATTTCTACTGTTGTAAGCCAAATATTTTCTTTGTGGCAGTAACATTTACACTGTTGTAAATTTCTGAAAAACAGCAGGGATGTTCCAATGGACAAGGAAACTCGTACAAAACTGGATTAGCGTACAAATTTATTACCGCTTTCGTCATAAAATGACTTCTTCAGAAACAAAACTTACAAAAAACACTAAACAATTGCCCCTTAAATACCCTAATTTTGGCACCAAAAATCAATCAAACAATTAATGATCGTATACATCTCAATAAAAACACATAGGAAAAAAACTATCAAACATCAATAAACAAACCTATATTAAACATAAGAATTGCACATATAAAAATATATATGCAAAAAGTAGGGTATTTAAGGGGCAATTGTTTTGTGTTTTTTGTAAGTTTTGTTTCTGAAGAAGTCATTTTATGATGAAAGCGGTAATAAATTTGTACACTAATCCAGTTTTGTACGAGTTTCCTTGTCCATTGGAACATCCCTGCTGTTTTTCAGTGGTTCTTTGGCTGCAGTGATTTCCACGTTCGTGGTTACTGTTGTAAATTTACATAATGTGCTGCAATATAATAGAAATAAAACTTTACTATGTCCTACTTATCTGTAACTTGACCATCTTGTCCATGATTATGTATACCTCACGCTAATTAGGTTTTCGTGATTTGTCAGGAGCTTTGTCCCTGATTCTGCCCCCTGGTGGTTGAGATGTACACATGTGACTCTAAGCAAGTCACTTAACCAGATAGTATTGGTGGGCTCTATCTGAAAAAGTAAGTCTACATCAGTACTTTACCCTGGTTAACCAAATGGCATTGGGATTAGCATCAACCTTCCCCCTTTTTCCATTTTATACATGGGGTTGGGGTGTCAAATCAACAGTGATCATCACCTAGAGCCAAATATTATCATAGGATCATAGGAGGTTACTAGGCTAATGGCCCTGGGGCCCTTATGAGCCCAGCCAAGAGTTTATCTCCAAAAAAAAACCTCAGTCAGCACCTGTCACCCCTGTCAATGAGGGACAAATGTGGAACCCCTGGGACAAATTTGTGGTTTCTCATCAACTCATCAAAGTTGCGCTTGAAAAGGGCCAGTGAGGTGCTCCGTTTGACATATATGGAAGTCTGTTCCAGAGACGGAGCAGCCTGTGGGAGACAAACCTGTCTCTCCAGCAGGTTTTGTTGATGTCACATATTAGATTTAGGTCTATTGAGTGGGTAATGTGAGAGGAGTTAGATTTATGGATACAGAGTAGGGCAGGGTCCGATATTGCCTTGTAGGCAAGACATAGATCACCTCTGAGCAATCTATATGATACTGAATAAAGTGATAGTGATTTGAGCCTGTCTGCATAGGACAGGTGTTGGAGGCCATGGATTCTCTTTGTGAGGTATTTCTGTGGCCTTTCCAGTTGGTGCGGGTGTTTGGAGAGACATACCAAATGGGGAGTTATACTCAATTATGGGTTTAATGAGAGAGGAGTACAGAGAGGTAATAACCTCCTTTTTTCTGGATGTAATCCCTTTACTTATGAGATAAACCAAGTAAAAGGCTTTTCTGACCACTGCCACCACATGATGGTCGAATGTGAGATTGTTGTCAACCTGACTACCCAGGTCTCTCACCACGGGTTGTGTGTTTAGGAGATTATACTTGCTGGGTGGCTACAAACTCACTTAACTAATTAACTAACTATCTAATTAACTAACCAGTTACCTAAATCATGCCCTTTAATGTCCTTATCTCCAGCTGTCAGGAATGGACAGACCGGGGGATATGATGGGTGAAGACATTGTAATTCTAATTACTAGTTCTGTCTCTGCTGCTTTATTACTGTAAAGTACTGCTGATGACATGCCTGCCCCATGTGACACATAGTAAAAACCTGTTTCAGAGGCAGAGCAAAAATATGTATAGGTGCTGCTTATATCAGTATTCTTGCTACCATTACCATACCATTACATTTTCATTAAAATAATACCTTCATTTGCAAAATGAAACTATTTTGCTCTGTGACTGTGAGCTGATCTGGCAAACATAGTTCTAATCAGTACAGCACTGCATGACCTTGCACAGCTAGACAGGTCTTTATGAAATGCAAATATTTTTATGAACATTGACTCCGTTCTCAGTATTGCTCCCTCTGGTATTTCTAACAGTTATTTCCATACACTCATTTACTGCGGTGGTGGTGCTGCGGTAGCATTGTTGCATCACAGTAAAACGTTGTCCTGTTCGATTCTCAGCTAGAGCATCTTCTGTGTGGAGACATGCGTGAATGGGCGTACCTTCGTTGAAGGTTGTGCATCAGAGCTGGCAACTCGGCACATAAAAATCTACTGCCAATCATTAGCGGACCGGAGTTCCGCTGTGGCGACCCCTAAAAGCTGAAAGACACAACATTTCCATACACTCATTTAACTACCTCACTTTGTGACCAATACCCTGTCTTCTCTTACTAGTGTTTCAAAATATCCAAGACTAACCCAGTACTTCCTGTAGGAAGATTCCTACTCCTAAGGATCTGTACTTTTTCTGGAACTTTCTGAAGTAGACTAGCATAGGCTCCACTCAATACCTGATACTGAAGGTGCTTTATAAAGCTCAAAGATTATTTCTTAGAGACTCACAACAGAATGTTTGTTTAAATTAATTTATTTATCTTGTTTTATTTATTTTACCTGTTTGTTGTCAAGATAAGCCCACTGGACAAATTGCCCTTTTTCAGTGGTGACCCAGGAGCAGTGTCTTGTTAAGTGACTTGCTCAGAGTAACACAGTAGACAGATAAATGTTGAAGGAATTAAACCATGTACCCTAAGCACAGGGGACAGCTCACCAAGAGTCATCTGTACTAACTGACATTTTCCCTCTTATTCGTGTTAAGACTGGTCTAGAACATGAATTATACCTAGCATTTCTATTTATGGTTTTTGCTCTTAAACCTGCCTTGTCATTTTATGTCAACAATTTTGGCAAAGTTAGCTAAATGTTAGCTACAGGTTAGGTAATCTACACTCTCCTTTTTCATACTTACTACCCATACATATCAACTCCATTTTCTTAACATTTTAATCTCTCTTGCTTCATATATAATTGCAGTTTCCTAGAAAAATTGTATCATTAATGCTGTCCCTAAAACCACCCACCCTTCCAGCCCCACTAGCTACTGTCTTGTATCAAACCTACAGCTACTTGCTAAGCTACTTCAGAAAATTTCATCTGAGTAACTACTTGAATGCATCAAAAATATGGTTTATTATGCATGCTCAGCTTGATTTTAGAGAAGCTTGCAGTAGCCTGAAACCCAGTACTGGTTGACAAGTGCCACCTCTTCTAATATAAAGAAACAACTCTTAATTGGTACATTATTTGTGAATATCAACAGAGTGTTTGGCCTGTTGAGTACAACCTCCTTGCTACCTAACCAGCTTCCTTTGGCTGTTCATGGAACTATGACCTGGTTTCAAAAATTATTTTCAAGAAAAAAAAAATAGTATTCAAGTATGTAACATTATCTTTGAAGCTGCTAATGTTACTCTGTTCTCTGCCACATACTCTGTTGTACCTCTGAACTTCTTTAATCAAGAATCAGTGACAAAGCCAAAAATAATGGGGTGCAAAGACTCAAAATCAGGGTTAGTTTTTAAGTATTACTTAAATTCACTTCAGGTTTTGCATCAACGTGCATATTCTAAATTAGAGAAAGTATGAAATTCTAATGTTTGGCATTACCGACTGACCGTAATCCTCAGTCATTTGCTAGAAAATCCAAACTTTTATGAGGGACAGGGCAAAAATGTGAAGCAAAACTACGGGTGTTCTGTAAAAATGAGGGACAGTTGAAACCTATGCTTTTCAGTTTATTTATTAATGACCTTAGTCTTGACTCCCAAGAGGAATGTGTTTATGGAATATTATATGTAGATTAATTCATTTTAATCCAAGGCAAAATCTTTACCTGCTAAAGACGTCACCAAATGCTGACTTTAACAAGGTTTGGTTGTTTTTTTTTATTATGCCCTTACTGAAAACATTAATAAAATTCAGTTGTTGTATTTTGGGACTATTTAGTGCCTTGCCAAATCTACTTTGCTTAACTTTTTTTATTATTTTTTTTACATAAAATGAATACATTAAAATATTAAATATTTAGGGTGTTGGTTTGACACATATCCCTCTTTTAACTAACTCTAACAAATACATTTCTGCTAAAAAAAAATCCTCATCCATCTCAAAGCATCTTACAATAATTCAACTTTTTATATTGAGGTCTGGAACATACATTTTAGCTCGGTGTACACCAGTGCCCATGTTAATATATACTTTCAAGCAGCAGTCACTTCATTAAAAAAAAAAAAAAAAAAAAAAAAAAAAAAACAGAACATTGCTGAAGACTACACACAGTAGGATTTGCTGCTACATTTCTTTGTCTTAGCCCAGACAACATTACTGCCACTTAGCAAAGTTAATGTATTCTTATGTATATATCTGCCTTGTGTTATTCATACTAATATTCAAACTTCTTCACCTCTGTTACTAACTACCACCTGTAAATTAACACAGATTTCACAGAATTCATCATTTTTTCAGACTGTTTAGGGTTATTGTGCGTGGACTGAACCTGCTTTTGTTCTTGTACCTAGTGAATGTGTCTCTTTACTCATTCTCACCAGTGAAACTCTAGAAGTTTACACTGCAATGTCCACTGGGCGGAGCTTAAGCTGTTTGATACAATCAAATTATGTTCTCTCATTTCAAACAAATGCAATATCTCTGACATCTTAGGAGTTACTAAAGATGTATAAATAGGAAATTCCTAAACACAAACTATTTATACAGTGGTAGTACTGCATCTACAATTTAAAGATTACATATAAAGCATTGATCTTAGGTTCATAGGTTCATAGGTTCATAGGTTCATACTAGGCTATCTGCCCGAGGGCATTTACAAGCCTAGCCCATAGTTTTGTGGCTTACGCCACCCCTTTAGTATGGGGAACTATACCCATTATTTTGCTGTGCCTCTTACCACCACAAACAGTTCTACTCATGCATAACAAATGACCACATAATCTAGTCACCAGCATACCGATCACTCAAGCTTATCACTTTTTTCAAGTAGCAGAAAAAACAGCCTAAACAACCACACCCAACCATCATGCACTGTACCTTACTTTCCTAAAACTAGTAGTCTTTCAATAACCACTGGAATAGTGCATTCACAATTCATGTCCAGATGGCCCATCTTCTAAAGATATCTCACGAAATAAATCCCCAAAACTACAAACCATTTCCTGTTCTTTTGCCTCTCACTAAATGTTTCACAAGGATTCTGCACAAGCAAACAATGAAATATAAAAAAAAAGTTTTGTTTATTCGTAGATTCTGAGTATGAATTTCATGATAGCCAAAACACTGACAGCATTATAGAATGCAACTGCATTATATATACACAAGCAAAGAAGAAGGACACCCCTCAGTTGGAATATTCATTAACCTTAAAATGCCATTTGATGGGAGATGAGTATCCATTCTTTTTAAATAAACTTAAGAATATTGGTTTTGGCACAAGTATAATTAACAGAGTATCAAGCTGACTCTCAAAAGGTACCTTCAACAAATTAAACATTGTCTAACTCTACTGTTTTGGAACATTCTTCATAGGAGTTTCCTGGGGGGGGGTCCCATGTTATTCTTTTTCTTTGGTAATGATATCACAATCAGAATATCACCTGTCTTAATTCTTTATGTGGATGATATCCTTTGCTGCCATTGTGCGCCTATTTTAAAATAAGTGGAAATATGCCTAAAAAGGACTTCACCTCGATTGTTATGTTGAAGAACATCCAACATAAAATAAAGCTTTTGGAAACCAAAAGGAAGACTTTGGTGGTTTTATTCAACTTTTGAAAGAGGAAAATATGAGATCATAGATTTAGAACTGGGCTTATCCTCCTAAATTGATTTAGAAGCTTGTCCAACTATATTGAGTTCATCAGCTGGAATTCAATCCGTGTTTGTGTATTTTTAAGTTAGTATCGCTTTTGTGATTCAAAGTCAGAGAAGCCTTTGGGTACAGTCTCTCAACTTGAGAATCCTCAGTGCTTATTTTCCGATAAATACTTTATTATTAAAAAAAAAAACTCCACCTACAAACTACAGTAAGGATATTCAGCAGCCATCATATGATAAAGAATAATAACCATATCAACACAATAGACTTAAATATGAATAAGATAACCCATCTGCAATCCTATCAATAACCGAATCTTCACATAGACACCTCTGCTGCATTCTCTCATCATATTGAATGTATAACAGATACAGTTCTTAACTGAAAGTACGCTAGTCAGCTTCCACTCATCTTACTCTTAAAACTAGACCACCCTTTGTTATAGGACTACTAACCCCTAGGTTAGCGTATGGTCTCCCTCAACTGCTTTAATCTCTGGCTATAATACAAACCTGTTGTAAAACACTATCACCATGCCAAGAACACCATTACACTACTCTGAAAATTTCAGTGGGTCCCCAGTAGCAGCTAGATTCACGTTTCTCTTCAGCTTTGCACTCAACATGATCTACTGTAGACATCCCCCTTTTATCTTAATAAATTACTTCTGAAAGCCTCCACATATCTCCTCTGTGACAGTATTAACACTGTGACATTAGGTAGGTTATGCTTTAAAAACAATAGGTGAAAACAATTTGTGTACTATAATCCCAGGAAATTTGAATAATATAAATAAACATCTCATGGTGGATATGGAATGCTATCAGTTCATAAACATCTAAAAACATAATTGAATGTAACTGCTTGAGATGCAGGGTTATGATCACCTTCAAATAGATAGAGATCACAAATATATAAAAAACCATTATGCACACTTGGTAACTTACTGACAAATTTAATAAGTTACTAATGAGTCAAATTAACATTATAAATACTGCTCTTTTGCTAATTCTTATTTTCATCATTCTACTAACATATTTTAACTTTTACTTTTGAGTTGCCACACATCACTATATATCTAATTTACTTTCTAACTTGCATCTTCAACTTACAGAATGATACACTAATGTATTCCCAAGGCTGCATTATGTAATTTTTAAAAGGGAGAGAAGACAACTTTAGCTATGTATGCATGCATGCATGCCTGCACGTGTGTGTGTGTGTGTGTGTGTGTGTGTGTGTGTGTGTGTGTGTGTGTGTGTGTCTTCATACACATGCCGTCACCTTTTCTTTTACTGGACTACTCTTAAATTGCATATTTATGTCATAACAGTTAGGGATCATTTCCATTTTCTTATCTATGCAAATTGAAAGCTCTAAGCCTATTTTGTTAACTATTTGCAATATTAATTTTGCATTTAGATGGATATGTGATAAACATTATCATAGGAATACAAGGCTAGGAGTCTTAAGATCCTCACAGATCAATAACCTAGTAAGCACCTATGAACCTATGTGCGTACTACATAATGTCCATTAATTTATACAGTGCTCATCTTATTTTCAATGCATATTAACTATTTAGTGCCACCTATAAACTCCACCTAAAAACTAGCCATCATATAATAAAGGATAGTAACCACATCAGCTCAGTAGACTGAATAAGATAACTAAGCTGCAATTCTACTAATGTCTGAATCTTTTGAATAAGGCCAAGGTCATAGCTGGGAAATATTCTTGGAGTAGCCTACCAACCATGACAAAAAATAAATAAACATACAAAAATAATACTTCCTATTTGCAGTGAACAACATGGCAAAGTTTACTGAAGGAAAATGTAATACAGTTATACTCCTGGAATAAAGAATTCATGAGGACCTGGTGCAGGGTGCCATGCTGTTTAAATTGCACTTACAAAATTTTAACATTCCACAGTCTGTCTGGTATTGCACATCTGTAGATAGTAAACAAGTAACAAAAATCCAACTGCATTGTGGTTAGCTTCACACCTACATCACTAGCTCCCATTCAAGCCTACAGTATTTGAAAGGTAGGTTGTACACAGAATTACTGTTAGAATGCAGCTCAATGGTGGTATTAAATGTCATAATTAAGTCACTTAAGTGCAATTAAATTATTCAATTAAACTTGCTATTGAAAAAGCTGCATTACTTGTTTAATTTAAACCAGCTCTCATATTTAAATGTTACTCTGACTCCCAGTTCCAGGCATTTGCTCTCCAGTTTGGTAGTTGTCAGTGATGAGACACTCATTAACCGAGGACAGTCAAGAAAGTCATAGTAATATAGACACAGTAATACCCTACCTCTAGCATACAGATTTGGAAATGGTGAAGTAGATACTCCATGCCCCACTATGCCTTAATGGCAAAAGTTGAAAGCTGAATATTTCAGTGTTCATAGTGATACCAACAGAACCAAAACAAGTGCTCTAGTAAGTTATATTTATGGTGTATAGGTGTCGGATCCCAGAGGTTATAGTACAAGTATTTAAGTCCATTGCAAAAGCAATTGAATGTGGAGCCAAACTATGATTACCATGCCACCATGAGCCTAAAACTTGAAATAATTCAATGGATGATATTAACTATCCTTCCCAAGGATTTCATCTTTGGGAAAAGACTATACTACCTAAAGCTTTATTCCTTTTAACACTGAAGCCTCAGTTATGTCAAGGTTATGATATAATGTGCATTGAATGATGACTATCTCTTTGAATGTTTGGGCCTGCAATAAACACCAAATAACTACCTGGGTCTGGGAAACAATAGATACTTATCATCCTATAGGCATTGATCAGTTAAAGTTACCTAATATAAGTAATGCAGTTTCTCTAATAGGTAGTTTGGTGTCTGGAAAAAAGCCCTAGTGCTGTTAAATTGACAGTCTGTGGAAACATTTACAACAGAGCTTTGTGACTTTATGGGTGACAAAAATGTTACAGGTGGGAAGGACTAGGCCAGGTGATTGGATTTAGTCTGGACTGTACTCATGTATATATTGATGAGCATCTGCTTAAAAGACTAATTTCTAAGAAATCAAATTCTGCCAATGTGAAGTACAGGAATAATTTTAATACTGTTCACTAAGTGTGTTTCTTGGTTGGTGAAATCTATAATTATTTGATTGTGTTCCTACTCTGCTTTTTTGCCTGCTATTTTAATTGTTCATTTCTTCATTAATTCTTTTGTAAAGGCCAAAGGCCATTCAGAATGCAGACTCCTCAATGAATGTATACACCCTGGAATCCAACCGGGAATCAAGTTGTTTTGTTGAATATCTGCAAAGAAGGAGACTGTCAAATATGTAAAGGAACCCTGTTAAAAAGTCAAATCACTGACAGCATTAAATAGTTTGCACTTAAGATTAACCTTGACTCCTCAGTTCTGTAAGCAAAATATGCACTTCTGGTAAATTCATTTGTATTCAACAATTCAATAATTCAATATTTAGTAGCGAATGATATGCTTCACTCTAGGGTCCCCTGTAGGCTAAACAAAGTTTATCCCTCAGATATCTGTAACTGATTAAAAAGAAGCCTAGACTTTACAGTCTAGAAGGGTATGATTTATCTCTAGAAGTAATGATACACCTTATAAATTTTCATCGAATACCTTCTAAAACCAGGAGATCACCTGTCTTGTAGGATCAAAACAACATGTTGTACTCAGTGAATGGTGAAACATATGTTACGCACAACCTCAAAAGACAGGATTTATTTCTTGTTGAAAAGTTCTTAAAAATTAAGTCAATAAATTTTAATGCTTTAGCTTTAACTTTTAAGGTATTGGTCCTATACTTAAAATTCCTACATATAATAATACATAAATCCTTAAATTCTGTCAGTTTCTGATATCCAACCATTGATTCCCCAAAATTCAAAGTAGTTCATTTATCCTTATTAACTCTTAGTCCAGTTAAGTCTAACCAGTCGGCCACCAAACACAAGTAAGTGTTGAAATGGTCAATATCCTCTGTTGATGTAATAATACAACCTAGTTTAATATCACCCACATACCTTGCCATCCCAATATTTGATATCATAGGAATAAATGAAAATACCAGGTTGAATAATACTGGACCTAGAACTGAGCCCTGGGGGACTGCTTTGTTCATTTCAAGCCAACTAGATGTGAAATTTCCTATCCTTAATCTCTGCAATCTACCAGGAAGCTAGTTAGCTATCCAGCAAACAATGTCCATTAAGCATCCCTGAAAGCATTCATTAAGAAAGGAAAGTAGACACTTCTCAAAACTCCTTCCCACCAGTAAAGTCCATTGGGCCTTGCTTATAAATTGGAATTACGTCCACAAGTTTCAGACTTGCAGGAACAGTGCCAGAATACATGTTATTAAAAAAATTGAGTGACAGTAGCTGAAAGATATTGTGCAATATACCCAGAAAATGCCTGGACTATTATCAGGTCCCTTACCATAACCCTGTTTAATACGGCTCAAAGATGTTAGCACAAGGGTCAAATTGAAAACTGAGCACATCAAATTCTAACATCAGAAACATCATCAAACAGAGTAAAATCTTCTGCCAAGAAGTGCTTATTGAGCAAATTTGCCAGTAATTCCCCAGTGTTCAGCACTTCATATTGAACAGAAATTGGTCTTAAAGATTTAACCTTATTATCAATGCATGTAATGTAAGAATAACAGCTCTTAGAACAAGGGCTGCTAGCTAAGTTATTTTCAGATTTACTTTTTGCTGATCTCAAATAGGCATATAGCCTTCTGGAGACAAAATTATGGGCCAGTTTTAAATAATTTCTCTTGAACATCTTATAGAGCCTACATTTCTTCCTCTGTTTTCCTCAGACATTTAGTATAACCAGTATTCCACCATGGAGGTGTATTCCTCTGTAAATTGTTATTTCTTATATCCAGACAAATGAACTTCACAAATGTTTTCAAAGTCATGCCATTTATTCCCAACATTATTTACCTTGGAGGAATTCAAGTCCATAGAATTTATTTGATTAATAATATTCAGATCAAACAGCTTAGACTTATTAAAATAGTATTTTGCTAATTCACATGCAAAGCTTTAGTTATTATATTAAATTCAAAAGCTAAGTGATCTGAATTGGCTGATGGACACAGTTGATTGATCTCAGAAATTTTATCTGGAATGTTTTTTAAGTAAGAGATCTAAGATATTATTTGATCTGGTAGGAAAATCAATCAGAGTCAAATTGTAGAACATACATAAATTATAAATTCATCCTCCGACATTATTGTTATTGCTCCCTCAGACCAACTGATCTTTGAAAAGTTAAAGTCGCATAATGTTATCAGGTTTCCATAAGTCATAAACATGACCAAGTCACTGATATACTGGAGTTGATCAGTGCTTGATAATGCAGTGATTTTATAAAAAAAAATTAACAAGTGTAGTGGGAAACCAGAGTCAGCAACTAATACTTTCACAAAAATAAATTCTAAATTATAATCCACTTCCAACAACTTAACATTTATCCATTGTGCCACAAAAATAACCAAGCCTCCTCCTATCCTATTATTTCTCAAGCAGCTAAATGATTGAGATCCAGGAAGCTGTATTCCTTCACTATTCCACAATTTAATAATTACATAAAAGTATAATTACAAAGTGAGCACACTACATTTAGTTCATTTATTTCATTAGTCTAACTTCAAGCATTAGCATGATACACTTTTAATAACCTGGGCGTGTAGTATGGTTGTAACTAACCTTAATTCCTGGGTAAAATCCAAAAAAGGTTTCAGGATATCAACCAATTTTGGACTTAGCAATTTACCAACTAAATAATTCAAATGATACTTATCTTGCCCAAAGAAACTTGTGTTACTCACAAAATTATCCCAGGAATTAATAAATCCAATGTTCTTTTGAATACACCAGTTATATAACCATTTATTGAAGAGTGTTACTTTTGTGCATTGATAATCTGATAATGCTAGTGAGGTCACAATTTCTGAAAAGCGAACATTGATTTTGTTTTTTAAACAAACTTTGGAATATTCTCAACCATCCTTTACATGTGAAAGAGAGGGGTCATTGACAGATCATTTACACCTGCATGCATGATTACTCTGTCAATTTGACAAGGTCTGCATAAATGTCTTGGAGTTTTCATCACCCTAAACTAGAAACTGTCACATTCTCTCAATTAGTACTAACAAATGGTCTAATACTTTCCTGATCATTGAGTCACCTATAACTAACACACCAGTAGACTGATTTACCTTATCCCCAGCATTTAACATATCCATTCTAAAGTTACCTCCATCTGCTCTTCTCCTAGTATGTCGATTTACGGCTAACTCAGACTGGTTAGTGCCATCACCATCACTCTTGTCTCTCTTTATCTTCTTTATGGTAATATCATCTGCCTTTTCCTGAAAATCTAATTCAGTCTGCAACAAAGATTTCTTGATAATATTATTCTGTTTTTAGTAAACTCTGTCTGAGCCCTTGTGACCACAATGAGTTGTTTCCTGAATAAAAATACATAATTCTACAGTGTATCTGTATTATAACCAGAATTATTCTTCACTATAAAGGAATTAGTGTCTATTTGAGAACCATCCGAAGTCATAAGAACCTCTTTATTACCCTTACTTTATTTGAAGTGAGCTTTGTACCTCAAATCCAACATATATCACTTGTTAAAAATTCAGAATCAACCACTTGAGATGAAATCTTTCCTTAAACCCTCCAATTCCATAGCTAAGTCAGTCAACTCAACACATTTAACATACTTGTTTGTGTCTGAGTCTACTAAAGTCTTTGGGAGTGTGCTATACATGAGACAATGAATGCACAGGAAAAGTTTTTTTTTTCATTAATCGGTGACTGCAATTACAAATGAGTTAACTGGTTCAGTTCAAACTGAACTTACAAGTAACTAAAAAGAAAATCCAGAAGTTCTGCTACACTCCTGTATGTCCTGTGCCTGTCACACATATCACACTTCAATGCAAGATGCATCTCTGTGTGACATGCAGCTGCTCACTGGTGCACCTGTTTAAATCATCATCATCCCCTTTTTCCCATTTACATGGGGTCGGGGTATCGTATTAACTGTTGCTAACTCTCTCGATTCAGTGCCACTCTCCTGCCTTCTTCAACACTCATGTCTGACTGTCGCAGATCTTCTTTCACACAATCCATCCACCTCTTTGCTGGATGCCCTCGCTTCCTCTTACCTTCTTCCTGTCTGTCCCAAATCTCCCTCACCAGATTGTCTTCTGCTTTTCTACACATGTGCCCATACCATCGTAATCTGTTTTCTTTGATCCTTTCTGCAATTGGAGCTACTTTGGCTTCTGCTCTTATGTCCTCATTTCTTCGCCTGTCCTGCAGTGTGCATCCTACCACCTTTCTCAGGCACTTCATTTCCATCACCTCTAGCTTCTTCAACTGTTCTGCCTTTACTGCCCAGGTTTCTGTACCATACAGTAGTACTGGTCGCACCACTGTCTTGTACACCTTACTTTTCAGCTTCTTTGGCATTCTTCTGTCATATACTACACCTGATACTCTATGCCAGTTGGCTGCAGCCCCTCTGATTCTAGCTTTGACCTCTTCATTCAGACTACCCTTCTCCTCAATCACCCCTCCCAGATACTTGAAGCTGTTTACCTGTTCCACTATCTTCCCATCTATCTCTATTCTCAGCTTCTTCTGATTTCCCCAGTCTGCTGCCATTACCACTGTCTTATCTGTGCTTAGTTTCATCCCATGTGCCTTCAGATTTGAATTCCATTCTCCTATCCTTTGCTGAAGTTCTAGATCAGAGTCTGCCTGTACTGCCACATCGTCTGCATACAGCAGATTTGTTGCTCTGACCCCTCCAACCTGTTTGCTGATGTAGTCCATTACCAGTATGAACAGCAGTGGGCTCAGAGCTGAACCTTGGTGTACACCCACTCCCACTGGGAACCCCTTAGTGAGGCCAAACACTGTTCGTACTTGAGTCACTGGGTCCTTGTACATAGCCTGTACTAATTCTACCAATGTTTCTGGGACTTCAAACCACCGCAGTACTGCCCAGATCAGCTTTCTTGGGACCTTGTCATATGCTTTCTCCAAGTCTAGGAAAGCCCAGTTTGACTCTCTCCTCTTCTCTAGTTTCTTCTCAAGTATCTGTCTCAATGCAAACATCGGGTCAATTGTGCTGCGTTATGATCTGAATCCGAACTGTTCATCTCCCATCTTACATTCTACTATTCTGCATATCCGTTTATCAATCACCCTCTCCAGAACTTTCATGCAATGTGGTAGGAGTTTGATGCCTCTGTACTGTCCACAGTTGTGGATGTCCCCTTTGTTCTTGTACACTGGCACGAGTATGCTTATTCTCCAGTCATCTGGAATACGCCTTTCTCTCCACACTGCAATTAGTACCCTCAGCAGCCATTTCTCCCCTAGCTCACCCAGCA